>NC_028458.1:11408463-11509068 GCF_000263155.2 Setaria italica | reverse complement strand
TGGGGGGGGGGGGGGTTGCAAATCAGCAGGAGCAGCTCACCTCCCTCCTCCGGGCAGTGCCGCCGCCCTACACGAGCTAGCTGCTCCAGGCGAAGCTCGCGGTAGCCGGGGCGCGGCGCGGCGGCAAGCAGGCGCCGATAAGGGCAGCGCGGGTAGCGGAGGCGGAAGCGATCAAATCGCGCTTTCTCTTTTGGCCGTTGCTCATCAGCCGTGCCTTCCTTCTAGAGCAAGTTGCAGCTTCTCTGCTGCGGCGACGCAGGAGGGGCCATGGATTTGGTTTATCTTTAAAAGCTGGTGCGGTGGGGGTTGTGGTGGGGTGGGGTGGCGATGCATGGCCATGGGGACATGGGGGTGGGCTTGTGAATGGACAGCTTTGCCCCTCCTCCAAAATGTTTCATGGCCATCCTTCTTGCTCTCGCTGGCCCCTCCTTTTTCTCCCTAGATCATGTAGCTGAATTTATTTTATAATCATATGTTTCTGCTTTTTATCTCGCTTTCCCATGCTTAATTAAGTTCTTGGCCATGGTTTTTCTTGCTGGAGGATTTAGTTTTGTATAGGAGAAGAAAGTAGGTACACTTTTGGTATATATTCAGCTTCCTTTTCTCTCCAAAAAAAAGAAAGTACTTCAGATGAGACCTGAGAGGGTGAATATAATTGATTTGTTGCACAGTAGTACTAATGCTCCTTTGGAATTTTATCAGTGTTGGCTGAACAGTGGCTAGACTTTAACTCTTTGATGAAGTGTGCAGTGGTTAGACTTGGGGTCAGTCCCATGGAGCCCTGCTGGACCAGGATGAAATGAAATATCTGCATGAGAAATGGCCACAATTCATTAGGCTGTCGCAAAGGCAATCAATTGCATGCAACAAAACCGTCCATCGTCCTATGCTCCTATGGTCCATAGCTGGTTGAACCCAGCTAAACGTCTAAATTCAGCTAAAGTGATAAAAGATCAAACTGCTCCTCCACCTTCCTCAGAAAAAATATTTAAAGTGGGAGAGGAGAGAGGAATATGCTAGATAAATACCTTTTAAACTATTATTTAGCTAGAGGATCCAAACATCCCTAACTAAACTTTAGCTAGCTAAAAGAAAGTTTCTAAACTTTAGTTGGGTGGATCCAAACATGCTCTATGTGTGATTTTCAGTGCAACAGTAGTGTGGTTCTTGTGAACTGTCCCAACTAGCAAATTGTTAGCCAATAATCACAGAAAAGCAAATTTTCCAGCAATATATGATGTGGCCAGGTTTACATATTGTATTGCCATTTACAAAAAAAAAATGATGCCAACTCCATTTGCGTTTTCTTAAATTAGCACGTATTGATTTTGCTGATTTGTATTAGAGAACACTTAATTTGAGTAAAGTTTGGCCAAATACAATATTTATGTTTGATATTTATTTTTCCCCTTTTCCTATCGAAGAAACTGAACACACTTTTGAGCGGACACTCCAAGGTTCGATACAAATTTCGGTGGAGCTCTTCTTATTACACAAATGTTAAAGAAAAAAAGGTCGGAAATGCCATCTACGCACGCACAAGCACACAAACCACACCCCACCACAGGTCTAACAAGATTGAAGCCTAGTCTCACTTAGCACCGGCACGTGCTTAGAGCCATAGGACACTTATAACTCACTTACGTGTGCCTAAGATAAAGAATAACTCTGAAGCTTTAATATTGAATACATGACTTAAATCCAGACGAACAAGCTCCACCATAGGGATCACTTGGGTTCGTGTTGTCTTTCTTTTCAATAAATTTTGTCTACACACCCATCTAGTGGCTCGCATTGGTTCCGTACGTGTCCTTCCTTTAGTTCATGAACTAGTAGTAACACCCAACTTGATCATCACCCACCCTAATTCCACGCATCCATAACCAATCAGTTCACCAGGTAATCCCCATCATTCATGCACGCTGATCGTTTCAACCAGTTGCTTTCGACGAAAGGCACACTGCCGCGGATGGTGTGCACATGTTGCCCATCGACCGATGGGAGTCGTCTTGACGTTTTCCCAATCCCATCTCGCGTGTACGTCGGCGCAGTACATGCAGTCCACAAAAAGTTAACTGCAGTTTATCCTCGTATGCTAAAACCTGGATTTTTTTTTTCCTGCCTGGATTTTCTCTCCCGTGAATGGTGACATGACAGTGCACGTAGCCTTCGGTGGGCAGACACAATCCTCCCTGTCGCTGCCAGCGGGGGACACAGGTTCCCTTGACAATTGACCCTGCTGCTGGTCAAAATTTGTCTCTAGTACACTATTTGAGCTCTTGCTTTTTTTTTTCTCGCTCCGGAGAGGATTTTTTATGGTGCCTAGATATAAGTACTGTTTTGAAATCTTTTTTTCATATATTTTATTTTTTTTATAGCTTTCTGAAGATATTCATAGTGTGTTTGCTTTAAGATGAGGTGTGGTGCATCATGAGTCCATTTTACGAATTTTAGTGAGATAAAAAAATTTACATTCCTTATATGCTTATACTATTAGCTTATTAGCTTAGGAGGGGCGAGGTGGTAATGAATAATAATCTCATTCCATCTTACAAACCAAAAAGCAAAAAAGAAATATGAAGACGATAAACTATCTTAGAGCTCCATTTTCGGGGTGCTCCGGCTTCAGTATTGTAGCCGGCTCCTTGTGATTTTGTAAGGGAGAGGGAGATGAGAGAGAAAAGAGACTTTATTGAATAGTAGATGAATAGTAACATGGCATGTGAAGCTGGAGTCGTTTGGAGCTCGACTAAAGGAGCCCTTGTTCCTCAAATGAGATATTTTTTTAAAAATCTTTACAGTATTATTATTATGAACGTATGGTTCGTAGATATGTACAGGGTCTGTTGTCTCCTCGACCAAACGGTTGATGGTATATCTCGGGGGTTGTTTGGCTGAAATCCAAACCCACTGCTGGCCGAGCGATCGATCGACGGCCGGCGTTGGCAAGAAAAAGAATAAGCTTAGTGGGCTGAATACAATTGTCATGTCCGCGAGATATATCTGTGGCAGACAACGTATCTCGATCACCTCAACCTCCCAGTGGCATGGAAGGCACGGATGACTGCGACGTCTGAGGCCCAGCGCCGCACCAAGATTTCTGCGGTGTACACGCCTTCGTGAAGCCTTTCGTTCTGTGTCTGATCTTTTTTTGGCTATTACCACTCTCGGCTCGTGTGCTTTCAGCTACTTGCTGCATACTTCGTGAAGCCTTTGGCCGTTGGACAACACAAGTGGCCGGTGAACAGGACAAGTGGCCGGAGAAGCAACATAACCTAGTGGAAGGTCTATCAGATACGAGAGTGACCAGAGACCCCAGGTAACTGGCGTGACGTGACCCTGTGGTTACCTTTTATGGGTAAAAGTCATTGCAAGTGCTGTTTTGCGCTGGCTGTTGGTGTTAAAATATGGTAGTCAATTTACTAGCTTAGCGGTACTACTGTTATAGTCCCTCCGTTCCAAAACGTACTAGCGTGTATGCAGAATATGGATCTCACGTTACTTCAAACTATACCCTTGCATTGGCTACATTTCCACAAATTTTATGAACACGCAAACTTGTGTAAATTTGGTCTACTAAGCATTACTTTTACAGGAATTTAAAACGAAACATCCCATTCGTACAGGGATCTTGCATGTGTATGTGCTTGGATGGGGTATCAACAGGAGAACTTTTGTGCATGTTCTTTTTGTGAGCAACTCATCCATGTTCATGTTGAATGGATGTATTCACTGATGAATATACAGTTCGTACGTACGTTTCAGTGCAACAGTTATCAGAGAGGGATAGATGTATAAAGGTTGGCATGCTAACCAGTAGCCGGGTTGGCATGGAGTGGCCAAAGTCAAAAGTGTGATTTGGATCACTCTTCCTGTCTGCTTGGAATGGGTAGGCAGCAGCTGCGCGAAGCAATCCACCCTGCATGGCTTCATTTGGCATTCAGTTAGTGGCATCGAATCTTTAATTTGAGACCTCCGTGTGCGTGGTAACCTTATATTAATCATTAGTTCCCACTTTTCTTCGAGTGCTGATGGCTGTTAATAGGTTTAACGTAAACCTAAGCCTAACTACCTCGGATAATACAAGCTAGGCGTGTTCAAGTATTACTAAATTAATTTGTTTATTTATTAGTCACTAGTACTAAAGAACACGTCGTCGTCAGTTAATTTGTCTCTTATATTAATTGGAGGTAAACAAGGGACAGCATCGGTCGACATCGCTTTGTAGTAACATGCTTTAATAACGAAGAAACAGGGTATTTGTTCATCTTCCTTAATCAAATGACTACCAGTATAGTTGGAAAGGACGTGTCACTGTCGGATAACTGACCTTCTAGGTGCTTTTGTTCCGGTTAACGTTAGACCCGGGATTAAAGTGTCTTTAGTCCCAGATTAAAAATGAGGCACCGAAGGCCACCGCCGGGGAGAGTTTGTCCCGGTTGTAAAGATCAACCGGAACTAAAATCCCCCTTTAGTTTTGATTGTAACGGCTAAAAAATCTAGCACCAACGCCCCCCTATCCCGGTTGGAACCGGTTGGAAATTCCAACGGGACAAAAGGCGGCTTTTGTCCCGGTTGGTAATTCCAACCAAGAGTAAATCTTTTGTCCCGGTTGGTGCCACCAACCGGGACAAAACGTCCTTCCCACGTGGCCCCCCTCTCTCTCCACATTAATATCTTCTCCTCACACCGGCGCAGATCCCCTCTCTCTCCTTTTCCTTATCCTCGCGTAGATCTCCTCCACCGGCGCCTCCTCTCCTTCATCTCCTCCTCTCTCACGCAGATCTCCTCCATTGGCGCCCCCTCCCTTCCCTCTCTTCCTCTCCCACTTCCTCCACCTCTGCTGCCCCTCCCCTTCCCCCTCTGCTCGCGTCTTGGCAGTGAGGAGCAGTAGCGAGGCGAGGGCGGGTGGCGGTGCGCAGGGGAGCGGCGCCAGCCAGCCAGAAGTGGCCCCGCGAGCTGGCGCCCCCGAGTGGCGATGGGCGCGGGTGCGGGCGGAGCCGAGGCGGGGTGGCGACGGCTAGTGGCCCATTTTTTTTATTTTTTTAACTTTTAATCCCGGTTTGTAATACCAAACACGACTAAAGAGGATCTTTAGTCTCGGGTGAATGATCCGGGATCAAAAGACCCCTTTTTTATCTCAAAACTTTAGTTCCGATTGGATTTTAGGATCTATGGCTGTATCCTACCGGGATTAATGCGGCGTTTTCCAGTAGCGTGGATGACCTCGTAAAATCTCAAATGATCAACGTAGACACACGGAAAGTAGTTATCTTTTGAAATAATGCAAGCACACCGGATTTTGAACGCGATTAGCCTTACTTACTGTGGTTTGGTAGGTCCGATGCATGTATCGTCCGTGCGTGCTGCAGTGCAGTGTCACAGTGTGTGAATCGCATATAGCGGCTTGACGGCAGAGTACCATCTAACTTTGCGTACTGGTTGGCCAGGCTGGTTTCTTTTGCCGGTCCAATAATTAACTTGGACGGCCCATTTCTGTTTGGAGGAGGAGCTATCCCAATTTATTGATGACAACAACGTTTGTAGTACAATCTCGTCTCTCCATGTCCATGTCCCGACGTCCGTCTGTACTGTGGGCACATTCAGCACAGGTCCTCCAAGTTTCGGCTTCTTCTACAGTAGCAAGTAGCAACGACTTGATGAAGGGAAAAACACTGACTTTATCGGCTCTTGGTTCATTTTAGGGGTCCAGCTCTTTCTACATTGCTTTTGATCGACTACTGCTACAGTGCATCTTTTTAAAGAATCCGGAACCAGCGTAAACCCTGGCAAACGGGATATACAGCCGCAGTTCAATATATGGGGCACTAACTCTAACGAGGAAAATTATTAGAAATATCAAATGACACTAGAAACACCGCATTAAATGAAAATAACACAATCTATTTTTAGCATATATACGAATTTCACACACCAAGATTATGGGGTATCTTTATGTGGAGTTCGATAGAATTCACGTACCCCTTCCCTCCGTTCCAAATTGTAGGTCGTTTTGTTTTTCCTAAATACATAAATTTTGCACATAATTTATATCTAGATGTATAGCAATAATCATGTATGTAGAAAAGCCAAAACGACCTACAATTCGAAACAAAAGAAGTATTAAACATATGCTTGCAACTAGCTAGTCATCCTCAGCAGGTATTTTCGTCTCAAAGTTATCCACGACGAACATGCTCCAATAAACATCTCGATCACATTCACTCACATCACACATGGACCTCATGACCTACACGGCTCCACCTGTGAATCCATAATACAGTCTATAGTGTCCTATCCCACCCCGCATCTGGCCTGCAGAGGCCGATCTTCTTGTCACGGCTATCCCAATTCGACGCCGCGCGCGGTCCTAACTTCAAATTTACTACTACTACAAGAACTCAAGAAGAGCAAATTAAAAAAGAATACCAGTTGACATTTTATTTCCCGAGACAGTTACAGTTAGGCCGTGCCCAACGAACCGTATCCCTACCCACTCAGTACAATACTAAAGCTTTAGCTTTTCTATATACTAACGTCAAAAGAATTTAAACAAAGGACATCTAAAAAACAATTAATTAATTCAACTAATCAAGAAGCATGAGCATCCAAAGGAGGAGGAGAAAAAGAGATAGATGCATTCACATGCATGCACGCACTAGCATGGGATGATGCCACATAGGATGCCACTGACTAACCTCAATAAACTAAATAACGATTTCTCGAGGAACCAAAAAGAAATAAAGAAATAAACACATTGAACTTGGTATCATCAATCTGAAGAGAGAACAATGGAATCCCATGCATAAGCAGTGTGCTGCATCGAATAATTATGTAATTAACTTGACTTGTGGTTCGATCGCTTCCTGGGTTTCTTTAAAATTCAGGTCGGTTGACATCATGTGGCGCCGGGGTTTAAACTAAGGGCGCCTTGTCCCCCTGCGGCGGGGGAGCTGGCCGGAAATGGCGCCTCGCCGAACGTGGCTGCTGGCTAGCAGAGAGGAGGGCCGTCCCTTACAAGCGGGGGTGACTTTCTGACCCTTGCCGTGTTTAGCTACCAAAAAAAAATGTATTTTCTTTTAACAATTTGTTGCATTGAATTCTTCAGGAGACATATATACTTGTGTCTAGATTTTACTACATATACTATTGTCCATACAAGAGCGAGGCTTCTAAAGAATTGATCCACAAGTAGCATTTCTTTTTGAAAGGAAGTAGCAAAGTATATTTTTCTTTTCTTTTGTATACTGTCTATACCTATTTGTGTTAAACTCAAGTGAGTTACGTTCGTTCGTCTACCGTTTCAAAGGAGAGAAATATCTAGAAGCCCAATTCTTATCCTCGGGCTAGATGTCTGTGCGTGCGTATGGATATACAAGAAAGGAAACATGGCTTGTGGATCCATATATAATGCCAGTTCAGCCCATATACATACAAAGAAAGGAAACAAACGAAAGAATCAATCCCTTCACTTCAGCCCAACAGCACACACGACCACGACGAGTTCTCTCCAACTTTTCCTTACCGATCAACCCACGCAAATCCGAATATACATCGATACATTCTAGCTTTTTTCTCTCTCTCGTAAAGCCTGAACTGGATATATGCGGTCAGCTTACAAAAAGATCGATAATAAAAGCAAGCACTAGTATAGTACGTAGTGTCGATCGTGTGGTGGAACATGTTGTTGTTAGATTAAATGGGATTAAATCCCAAGACCCATTCACCCGGTGGTATACAATCGTAATAAAATCGGGTCTCTAACCAACTTATAACGAGGAGCTTGCACTTGTTGAGAAGTTGAGAAAGGGATAGTAGGATGCCACGCACGCTCGCTCGCCGCACCACGACGTGTGGGCTAGGCTTGGTCTAATTTTGTAGTTTTTAGGCTTGGTCTAATTTTGCAGTTTTTAATCACGAGTTGATGACTAGTAACTGACGCAATGCTTAGTGACCAGTAACTTACGTGGATTAAAAGGCTGACAACAACGGTTGCCCGTTGACGACTGGGGTTACTAGTAACTCACCATTTGATGGTAGCCGAATAACGGCAATAAATCTGGACACCCAAAAGGTTTGTGGTGCCTATAAGAGTGGCGCTCCTTCTTAGTCTTCCGTGCACAATACACCAGCCAACGAGCTCTCTCCACTGTTCCACTGTTTTTGCTATTCCCGTTCCGGTGCCCTGTGTGCACAGACCACGTCGGAAGAGCAGGCCTCCGCCCTTACATGAGACTCTGCACCTGAGGAGTAGAAGGGCGATTAAGTTTTTGAAGAGCGCATCTGTGCGACTGCTCGCTGCGAACCACATCAAACAGTCTCATGCTATATCGACATCTGATCGACTACATCAAACAGTCTCGACTACCAATGTCAGGTAACGACGCATTCGATTCCTCCAGAAATAGCCTCGTCTCAGGGTACTTTCTTGTGAACTTTCCGATTCAGTCCTTGTGTTTCATAATTTCCATTGCATGTTTTATGTTTGTTGCTATAGACACAAAGTTTCATGCTCTATTGTTTATGTCATGTTTTTATTTAATATTTAGAATTAAAATAAACCGTAAAATGACTCCGATTGCAACACATGTAATCAGTCCGCCTCGTCTTCCCCCGTGGCGAGGAACTGCCCGCAGATGCTCGCCTTCTTGTCCTGCCAGGTCTGGTGCGCCGCGACGCAGCTCTCGGCGATCTCGAAGAGCTCCAGGCCGATCTCGAGCATCTCGGGGTCCTCCGGGTTCCAGAGCTCGGGGTCGAAGCGGGGGAGGGGACGCCCATCGCCATGAAGCCGTCGATCTGCGCCTGCGACAGCTTCACCCTCTTTGTCTTCTTCTTCGTCTCCATCTTTCTCGTCTCGTCCTCCTCTCGCGTCGTACCCTTCGCCTCCAACTCCGCGCGTGCAGCTGTAGCCATATCCCCTCCTCCATCTCGCCGGACCAAAACCCTAGATCGAGCGGAATTACCCATCCGAGGGATTATATGGTTGGCGGCCGGCCAACACAATTGGATAGAGTCGGAGACGGCAAGAAAAGCCCGCCCAAGTCCATGGGTGGGCTTCAGCGGCGCGGCAGCCCAAAAAGGTCGCCCATGGCCCAAAATATTGAATTGAGGCATCAAGCTTTTCTGTCTTTCACTCTTTCTGCTTCAACGGTTTTGACATGTATGCTGAGGTCTATAAGAAAGGAGACGTTACATATCAAGATGTTCTAGAATTTCTATTTTCCTGACATGTACTCATCGGATCCCTCCGGTCAGCAAAAGCTGACATTCGAAAAGGTGAGCTAAATGCAAGCGAATATGCATTCCTGTACGAAACATCAAATAAAGTTGAGTGGAGTTAGTAGCATTTCTGATTTAACTAGACGGATTAGTAACACTGATACGCCACACTAATTCTTTACCAAACACACAAAAGCTTACAGCAACCAATGAAACAAAAAATCTTTGTACGGAATTAAATACATGAGCATATACAGCAATCAAAGACCTATAGTTGACCGGTACTCCTGTGCAAGAAGCGTACAACTGCTCACCAAGCAAGACGGCATTCAGCAACTCAAACAGGAGGAAAATCGACTTGCAGCAACCAACTAGCCAACTACCTACGCTACGCCAGGATCATTAGCCTCGGCTTCTTGAAGGCCAAGGGGCTGAGCACCTCCTTCTCTTCTTCCGCGGCCGCCGGCATGCACCGATCGCCGAGGATCAGTTCCGGCAGGGCGGGTATGTTGAGATCGAACCCGCGGCTGAAGCCTGTGGTGCTGGTGGTGGAGGCGCCGGCGGCGGTGCCGTCGTAGTGGCAGCGCTTGTGGCCTCCCAGCGCCTGCCCCGTCGGGAACGTCTTCCTGCACATGGAGCACTCGTGCACCCTGCTGCCGCTGCTGCCGGCGCCGGACGTGGACGATGACGCCGCGGGCGAGGCCGCTGGCGCCGGCTTCTCGGCGGCTGGGGTCGGTGGTGCTGCCGCCGGCGGCCTGGTGCGGTGGCTGGACATGTGGCCGCCGAGGGCCTGGTGGGAGGGGAAGGACTTGCCGCAGACGGAGCACCTGTGCTCCTGCGCGGGAACGCGGGGAGCGCGGGCGTCGCGCTGCCCGCGCGCCAGCATGAGGAGGCAGAGCGCGAGGTGCTCCTCCTCGGTGGGCGCGCGGCGGAGGTGGCGCCGCCTGGAGCGCTTCCCCTTCGCGCACCTCTCCTGCGCGTAGACGACAGCACGCTCCTCCTCGTCGTCTCCCTCCTGATGGCGCGGCGGCCACGGCACCGCCGCCGCCTCGAGAACCGCCGCCTCCACCGTGGCTGCCATTCCTGTAGACGATCTATCGATCTCAACGAGGCGCGCGCGTGCACGCCTTGTTGCCTTGTTGGCACAGGATTAATGAAGCAGAGTAGTGGGGTAGCAGGTGGAGGAAGCGGAGGAGCTTGGGTTGCTTGTGTGTGAGTTGACAGAGGAGGCAGAGTGGCTGACTCGTCTTATACTAGTAGAAGAAGCTGGGAGAGGGAGGTGAGTGGCAGCAGGGAAGTTGGTGGTTTGCTGGTGTGAGCAGCGACTGGACTGATCCACTACTGGTGGTTGGTTGATTGGTTCCAAAGGATGGATGCAAGTGTGGAGTACAGAGTGCTTGCAGACTTGCAGTGTTTGGTCAACTAGGGAGATGGATTATGATGCTCACACACACACTTCCATATCATGTGGTGACAGCCCGGTGGACAAATTAAAGGCCCTCGCTGTTTGGAGGAGGTCCGGTCAACAAGAGGGTGTAATGTAATATGGACAGCGAAGATCAGGGGCGGATCTAGTGGTGGGACGGGCGGAGCTCAAGGCCTTCTACCGCTGTTCGGGTAATGGAGCTCCATAAGCTTATCCATAATTTTTTAAGGAAGAAGAAGAGAAGAAGGGAAGGAAAAGAGGAAGAAGAGGAAGCCCCTCTTAACTCACAGGCTGTATCCGCCACTAGCGAAGACTAGTATAGTGAGTAAAATTGAAGGATGTTTGTTTTGCTTCGTGTGGAATGCAGACTGATTCTCGAGTCCACGCCGTGGATAGAAAAGAAGATTCAAGCTGGAGCACGTCAGTGGAGTGGACCAGGGCGTTGGCATGGCCGGGATGGTGGCATGGTGCATGCCAAATGGGCGGGCATATGCGATTGCGAGAACAGGTGCATTTTGAGTGTGAGTAGTGGTAGTTGGGGTCGGCAGCGAGCAAAGGCATATTTGTCCCCGGGCGGCAGGGCTGTGCGTCCAGCGCGTCGCCGCGTGGAATCAAAGGAACGCGGCCGACTCGGCGGCGCTATAGCGGCTTACCTTTTCCACTCGGGGAGCTGGACTTGGAGTCTTGGACACAGGTGTGACGACGACCCGGCGAGTGTAGTAGGAGGCCGGCGGCTTACCTTTCCAGAAACTGCAGGCTGGCCGGCCACCAGCTCGTTCCTCCTGGGAAGAGGACAAGGGCACGTCACGGCTGTTCTTCATCAGCTGTGGCTGGCGCGAGAGCTACACCGTCACGACGGTCGGCCGTCACTCCGTGCTAGCCTAGCCTTTTCTTTGCCTAGTAGTCGGCCAGCACTACTCTTCTAGTGCGTGGTCTCTACCTGCATCCACAGCCACAGACCCAGCAGGTTGACGGATTAATGTAAATCTTTTGTTTTTGAGTTCCGTTCGTTCAAAAAAAGTATAAAGCTTTTTGAGTCCACTGATATGATTGGACCCAGGCTACCGGCGGTTATGCACAAAATTAAACTTCACCGACGATCCTGCAGCATCAACGACGTTTACGTGGTTGCTAGCAGATAGGCGTTGCGTGCAGCGTTGGTGGCTGCGGCGTAACGATTGGAACTGCCGGATCACCGGATGGGACTGGGAGAACGGCGATAGCCGCAGTCTGAGACCAACGCGTTAGTAGTTACTAGCACAAGCAAGCAAGGTGATCAGCTGCGTGGAGCGCACCACAGTAGATGCAATGCGCGTCTCGATCTGCTCGATCTTGTTCCTAGCTGGCGCCGAGATCTCGGCCGTCGTCGTCGTCGCCAGGCCAGCGCGGTCACCGACACAGCCCGGCCGCGTCCGGGTTCGCAGTGCAGGGTTACGCAGAATAGCCTAGCTCTAGGTAGCTGGGGAAGCACATGCATCCACCGAATCCCGCCGTGGAATCCACCGCCGACTCGCGTTCGGTGCGCCAAGCACCACAACACCGCAACAACCCAACTCTTTTTCACGCCGTCCTCGAAAAAAAAGAACACTCTTTTCACGCCACATCTGCGGCGCCTGCTGCGCGCCGGGGCGGTGGCAACGTGCAGAGCGAACGAGTGTACTATATGGGCCTGACAGGCCCGCGTGTTAGAAATGCGTAGTCCGGTTGCGATTTTCTGGGCCTGTTAGGCTGGATTTTTTTTATCTGGACGCATGCATTCTGTCAGGCCCATATATCCCGGTATTTAACACGCAGGCCCCCGGACCAGCACGACAAACGATTCAACGTTCCAACCCCTCCGCCCGTCCAGAAAGAAGAAACAAGCACCACCGGACCCCCGGCCGGCCCCCGCCGTGTGGGGGTAGCAGCTAGCAACGTGGGAGGGACCCCAGTGTGTGCTGCCAACATCGCCGGAGCTCCTTTGGCGGAAGTGGAGATCTTGGTCGCACGAGCGAAGCCACGTGCGCCAGGCGCCTGCATCTATGCTGGCGGGTGACTACCCAGCTAGTAGTGTTAGTTTGTTTCGGTAGAGTTAGCTCCAACTTGTTAGCAATGTGAGAATCAATTAGTACAGTTAGTTTGTTTAGTAGAGTTAGCTCAAGCTTGTTAGTAGAGTTTTGTAAGAATTAATTAATAGAGTTAGTTTGTTTAGTAGAATTAGCTAAGTAGAGAGAGTGCTCAAATTGTAAGCTGGCAACCTAGTATCTCGATCATCTGTATTCTCATTACTTTCTAATAAAACTAGGCGAATGCTTTTGATCTAAAAAGATGCCCGCAAGCAAAGAAACATTTGTGCGGTGCTCACCAGTGCAAACGACATTTGTGGTGGCGGATGCGGTACGTGCAGCAAAAATGTTTTCTAGCCTAGTAGTTTTGTACGTATGGGATCGTGCGCAATCATGACGATCGAATACGATTCGGGTTCGCGTAGCGTATCTCCTGGACCGCGTGCGCCGTGCATGCGGCCATGCACAAAAACCCAGTTAGTCCGATGACAAACCCAAGTCCGAGACGTACGCGATCCCTCATCTTCCCCGTCTATAAATAGGCGCGACGACCCGCGCCGATGTCGATGGCTCCATCCACGCCGTACAACGGTACAAGGCCAAGAACTAACGATCCACTCCCCCACTCGACACGGCCATGGCGGCGGCGGCGGCGGCCGATCACCCCAACGACCACGACCTGATCGCGTTCGTCCTGCGCCCGATGGCGGTCGCCGGGCATCATCACGGCTTCGTCGGCGGCGGCATCATCCACCTGGCCGACGTCTACTCCGTCGCCCCCGAGAGGCTCGCCGAGCGGTACGCGCCCGCGCCGGGCACCGGCGGCGGGATCTGGTACTTCCTCTGCCCCGCCCGCTGCCGACACAGGGCCGCCGCGGCGGGCGCCCTGGGCCAGGGGTGCTGGGCCTCGTCCTCGGAGACCGGCGGCGTGGCCGCCAGGCCCGTCAGGGGACCGGACGGCCGACGCGTCGGGCAGTCGCGCGCGCTGTCCTACTCCTCCTACGGCGCGAGGACGGCGGCGGCGCCGTGGGCGGCCGCGGTCACCAGGCACGGCTGGTGCATGGTGGAGCTCGCGCTCGACAAGCAAGGCGGCGGCGGCGGTAGGGCAGGAGGGGATTTCGTCCTGTGCAAGCTGTTCAGGTCGCCTCGCAACGAGGCGCCTACCACGGCGGCGCCGGGGCTCGTCTCCGGCTGCAAGAGGAAGGCGGCGGTCGACGACCACCCGGATACTCCACCCGGCGTGCGGCAGCACCTGATGCAGCGTTCATACTGATAGCTTCTCCACTCTCCACCAGCACGAAGGGATGCTATATGCTACGCTGTTCCTGTTGGGATAGGAGAGTAGTAGAGATACGAAAAGCTTTAATTCATTACGAATAAGCCCCAAAGGTGGAATGAACTGGGAGCTGAATCACAATCCACAATCAGATGCTTCAAGCAGCAGCACGCAAGCAGGTGCAGCTGCTTTGCAGCTATTCTGTTCGGCTGGCTGCTTTGCAGCTGGCTGCTGCTGCTCGGCCGAGAGCAAGCAGCTGCAGCAGCAGGCAGCGGCAGCAGCAGCAGCAGCCATGCAAATACGCTTCAAAGATTCAGACATGAGAGGATCTTTTTGTTTCTAACACAAACATCTATGACTATGAGCTCTTTATACTTTTATATAGCAGACTATGTATATGTGGTCACGACAAAAAAGCTGCACAACTAATTCGATATTTTCTTGATCGGCCGATCCTTTTATCAGCCTTCTTACTCTTCTATCAGTATGATACGCGCCCCTCTACATCATCTAAACTCGACTAATGACTGCGATTGCTTTTGTTCTGCGATAGCAGAGAGCAGCTATACATAACCCAAAACGAACTACGACGTCAACAGCGGCCAAAATTACCTCCACTAATCGACCTACAAGCCTATCGCCTTCATGTTTTGTTTTTGGCTTCATTTTCCAGGTGCAAGAGTTGGATCCTCAGGCCGTCTTCCATCACCTACACAGTTGGGAATGTCCAAAACTGTCAGTTCAACGAGTATGTAAAAAAACCTAAGTGTATAGCCACATAGGGATGATTGAATAGAAATAAATTTGTGCCGATCAAAGGTATTCATTTTGTTTCTGGTAAAACCGCACCTGCATATTGTGCGCTTGATGTAAGAGCTCAGCACACTCTTCGAGCAACATTTGTTCACTTCCCATCACCTCAACAAGGTCAGAGGCCACATCCTCAACGTCTTGAACCTTAATTACAAGATTGTCAATTAGTTCCAGCAAAGAACTCGAAAGAAAAATGACCATATAGAAAATTGTTTACTTGAATGGGAGTGGGTGAAAATCAGCAATTCATATGCCCAGACCATGTTCCCTTTTACTAACGTTATTAGTATTACTAATACCTTGTTTTTAAAAAAACTTCTATATTCTTGTTTGTTTCATCTCCAGCCTACCCTAACTTGCTTGGTACTAGAAAGGCTTCTTTGTCATTGTATATTGCATCGACCACATCAATCATTACAATATGATGAATTACTTCTAGCAAACAACTCCTAAATAAAAATGACTATAAAATCATATACTACGTCAGTTTGTTCCAGAAGGTATATTCTAGATATTGCTATTTCCATGAACGAAGCCGCTGTCAAACAATCAAATTTGCAACAGTTTTAGCTAATATTGATTTGTGGTTGCATTATTCATGGACGCAGAAATCTGAGGATACTGAGTTTTATAAAATTGAATGTTATATGAGTTCACAGACCCAAATGCAGTACATGAATCATAGCTACAGCAAAGTTTTACATTTCTCTTACCTTTCCTGAAAAATTTTCAACAGAATGAGACAATTCTTCCAGAATTTTCATTCCAGATTGAAGAGTTTCATTGACTCCTCCAATATTGGTCTGAAATATTATGAAAAGCATAAGTCAATAAACCATGTACACAATAAGAAATTTAAAAAATTGATATGAAGCACAATGAAAAAACTGGATCGATTAAAGCTTACCCTAATGTTCCCTATGGTTGGTACACGTGATGAAGCATCACGGATGGCTGCTGTTCCTCGTCCAAGGCAATTTAAATGTTCTTTCTCAAGATCACTCCAATTTTCCAAGAAAGGCACCTGACGGTTTAGAAAGCACAATTTGTGATGTGCGCAAGTCAAGAATTTGAATCGCTTATTTGCAGAAGTCTTCAATTCATAGACTTTCAGAAGGCATTGGGTGTCAATTTTATTACATGAAGCTAGCAGTTAAAACAATTTTGTGATTTAGATTTAACTTTTAGTTGATAGAATCCAATATGCTTTCACTGATAGGTAGATACAGATTTATCAAATGGCTCTATTTTGAGGACCATTACGATGAGATGAGTGAGAGAAGCACAGGATTGTTACAGAAATTAGAGGTCAGAAAAATGTACATAAAGGAAAATCCATGCTAAACCATAATTTTGTTTTGAATTGGAGAACTACCAAACTTATGCAATATACATGCCTAGTTGGGTAAGGGTCAGAAAGGCAGAAGAACAGCCGTGAGCTCTTGTTTCATGTTGGTCAGGATTCTAAGGCTACTTGAAGTAAGTAAACAACTTCAAAATCAAACAATCTTGACCCTAAAGAATCAAGGAAACCAGAACTTATCCATCTAAAGAACAACTATTGACATATCTCCCAAGCAAACCTTCTAGCCACATTCCCATTGCGCAAGGCCACACAGTGGGCCTGCCTCATAAGTAATTATTGTCGTCGGACCCTAGCCACAGAAACTTCTATTCAACAAATTCATTGTATCCTAAAAAAGGTTTTTGAGTTGTTCCTAAGATTTGTGTTTTGGGATCATTTAGGGCAGGTATGAATAAAAACATGCGCTCAAGCCGATAACATAACAACATGCGTGTAACTAACTCTGTTTTGAGAAACAAAAGGCAATGGCATAGCCAACTATAATTTTCTCCATGAGGTAACTAAAACTAGGTCTACATTTTTTTATAAACAGAAGAACACAGCTTCGCCGTACCTGAGCACCAACAACAGAATGCACCTTCTCTACCCTCTTGAGACGCTCCACTTCAGCCTTCTTTTCTGCAACAGATTGCTGCAGACCAGCAATCCTCTCCGAGAGTCCATAGAGTGATTCCTGTAGAACCAACAGACGAATAACAACATGACTACCGCAGTCAAGCATCCAACCAACAAATAGTGGTGAGAAAAGGGCCACAACTTAAATATTCATCACCTCAGCTGCTACACTCTTGGCCATCGCCATGGCCTCCGCCAGGGCATTCAAGAACCTGTACTGAACGTGGTGATTGTCCAGAATCCGCAGTTGGTGCACATCCTCCTGCTTCGAAGCAGCCTTGTTGCCTCCCATCATTGCACCCTTCTTGACCACTACAATCTTTCTTGCAGGGGGCTGCGGTGGCTTCACCAAAGCTTGTGGGAGTGTTGGTTGGCAGTCTGACAGTGCCGAGTCGAGTGCGCGGAAGCAGAACGAGTTTTGTGGCCGCCGGGACCCCTCTGTCGTTTGCAGTGATGACCGAACCTCAGAGCACGAGGTGCGGCGAGGGCAGGACGACGCTGGCACGCCGAAGTCAATGGCTGCCGTTGATGCGAGCGAGGTCTCAGACGAGGCGCTGCGGAAGCTGAAGCTGGTGCGCGGCGCTGGCGTCGACGGCCGCGCGCAGCCCCTGCGGTCCTGGAGCGCCGGCGTGGCCACGTTAGCAGAGGCTTTGGAGGGGCGGAGGATCGTCCTCCTCGGGCTGGGAGTGGCGGTGGCGCGGGAGGCACCAGCGGCGAGAGGACGAGCGGGCGGGTTCGGGCTGGGACCCTGGCGCGGGCGGTGCATTGCCTCGAACAGGTCCGGGGCCGCGCCGCGCTTGCGCGAGCCCGGCGTGGGCGGCGGGCGGTTCTCGTCGGCGAGGCCGAAGACGAATGGGGCGGGGGCGGGCGTGCCGCGGTGGTGGTGGTGCTGCTGCGCGCGCGCGGGCGGCGGCACGGACGCGGAGTGGGGCGTGGAGGTGGATAGGCGAGGAGGGGCCTGGACGGGGAGCGGCGCGGAGAGGTAGCGCGAGCTCACCTCGCGGACGCGGCAGCGAGGGCGGGGGCGCGCGGCGGCGTGCTGGAGCCGGTCGGGAGGAGGCGGAGGCGGCGGGACAGAGGACGACGGGGCCGGGGTAGACATATCGCCCGGCGGCGTCGCGTTGGAGGTGGAGGCGGCGGCCATTGATTGGAGGGGACGTTAGAGGCGTGGGGTGGGAGTGGAGGAATGATGATCGAAGCGTAGCCGAAGTGCCGAAGGACGTAGCCGCTGCGGGCTGCGGCCGTGTCCCGTCTCCCGTGTGGCGTGTCGAAGGAAATGGCGGTGGGATCCAGGAGGGTTTGCGTGCCGGGTGCCGGCTCGGTGAGAGCCAAGAGAACATGAGCGTGAACTACCTGCTCTCCTCTCTGCTCGTTTGGTCGGACGTAATGGGTAAGAGGGAAAGAGAATTTAAATGTGAGAGACTAGAACTATTGGTTATTTTAGAGGGTGTTTGGGAGGAGGAATTTTAGTCCCCGTCACATCGAATGTTTGGACACTAATTAGAAGTATTAAACCTAGAGTAATTACAAAACTAATTACACAACCTCTATGCTAAATCGCGAGACGAATCTATTAAGCCTAATTAGTCCATGATTTGACAATGTGGTGCTACAGTAACCATTCGCTAATGATGGATTAATTAGGCTTAATAGATTCGTCTCGCGATTTAGCCTAGGGGTTCTGCAATTAGTTTTGTAATTAGCTAATGTTTAGTCCTCCTAATTAGTATCCGAACATCCGATGTGACAGGGCTAAAGTTTAGCCCCTGGTATCCAAACGCCTCTTTAGTGGGGACGGGAGTTCTAATGGGATGAGAAATGGGAGTTTAGAGGAGCAACTCCCACCAATCACTTCTAGAGAGAGGGGTGGGAATTGAGTGAGAATTTATTTTAAGTGGAAGATGGACACATCTACGCCGTTAATCATGACTTAAATAAATTTTCTCACCTCTAAACCCTCACACCAAAAGGGATATGAAGTCTCACATAAACTCCCACTCTTAATTCCCTCCGAAAGACAAACTGCTCGTTTGGTTGGAGGTAATTGGTAGGAGGGAAAGGGAATTTAGATGTGAGACTAAAATTCTATTGTTTGTTTAGTGGGCATGGAAGTTTTAATGGGATGAGGAATGTGAGTTTAGAGAAGCAACTCCCAGGGTGAGAATTTGTTTTAGATGCATCTACATCGTTAATCATAACTTAAATATAATTTTCCACCTCTAAACCCTCGCACCAAATAAAAGAATATGAAGTCTCGCATAAACTTCCACTCTTAATTCCCTTCGAAAGACAAATAAGAGAATGGGACTGCTGCGGCAAAAAGGAATTTACAATGCTAGATAATTTTTTTGGAAAAACTATATGAATAGTATGATCTGCACCATGCAATGGTCAATTGCTTGTCTGACTTTTGTCTCCTGTGATATCTCAGTTTAGTGAAGGAAATGAGCTTTGTGTAGTGATTTTTTTTACCGAAGTTAAGTAGAGAAACCTATTTTTTTTATAATTTTTATATTCTAAACCCGTTTAATCTAATTCCACGAGGAATCCAACCGATTTGTTAGGTGCTACTCAGTATAACCGCTAGGTTAGATACCTTTCGCTTGTATAGTGAACTTTGCGAGGAAGTGATTTAAAGATCACCGGTTATAGAAAGAGGTAAAGAGCAGTATGTCGGGTAAAAGATCGGATCACAGGTAAAAAAAGAGGATGGAAAAGAAAGGTCAACCTAGATATGGAAATGTCAGGTAGGTGGTCGGACGCTACCGTGTGACGGGGTGTGTGGGGGACCTTTGTACATAAAAGGCTGGGATGAGGCACCAAAATAAAAACGGTTAGCGGTTAGCATGGGCGTGATGGACGTAAGGAACCACTAAAGACATGCGCAAGAGGGTGGATTATGAACAACTGGGTCACAATGCTTTAGGTTCAGGAGGAATAAAGGGATCCAGAGAAGGAAGAGAAGAAGATTACTCGTTAAGGGGTGGATCGAAAGGTGAGGTACGGGTGGGACGGATCCGTATATGAAGAAATCCATTTTTTATAGCAATAACAGTCATATAAAATAAATTATATATTTAATGGATTTGGAGAAAAATCCTTCGAGCATATATAATTACCTTTATTTATTGGATGCTCTAGCAATTTGCACAAACAAAAACAGATTGAATTGTACAAGGTATGGCGCCAAACTTCGATGAGGGGACGAGGGCCAATAATGTTGTGGATTTGTTCTGAGTTCATTTACTATCAACTACTAGTTCATATGTGAGCTCAATGATTAACTTCATCTCGCAACTTAATTAGCAAGGGTTTTGTTTTGATCCAAAACTCGCAGTAGTATTTCTCAAGTGCAGCTATATTACTTGAGGGTTGACATAAGGCCATAGTTCCTGCCGGTCCCTTTTCCCGTACCACTGAAATATGGAAGATCCTACATCTGCAGTGTAGATTGCTGATAGCAAAATATTTCATTTAGAGTTGAGAGTCTGCAACAACCGCACAACGTAACAAAATGTAGAGTAAATGTCCATAGGCATGCCGAGAATCTAGGGTAATTGCTAGGGTATATCTTGTGTTGGAAAGCCATTACTTCGTCAAATCGTGAATATTTTTTTGGTATCTTCCAATTAAATATTTAAAATTTGACTTACAATATATTTTGAATACTTAGATTTAGTTGAAGATAACATGTACTCCCTCCGTCACAAATTACTATTCGCTGTAGCTTTTCAATATACACACCTTTTAATATGCACCTAGATGTCTAGATACATAGCACAAGCTTTTCAATATACACACCTTTTGATATGTACCTAGATATGTCTAGATACATAGCATAGCATAAGTTTTTCAATATACACGCCTTTTGATATGTACCTATATATGTCTAAATACATAGCACAAGTGATGTATTTATAAAAGTTAAAATGAATAGTAATTTATGACGGAGGAAGTATACAGCATTAGTGCTTTCATACTACCTTAACTTTTTTTTTTGTTTATACGCAATGATCAAAATCTCAACATGATCTCTAGCTACTAGCCACGGAGGATGTTCAATGGAAACTCCCAGCCTCCCATGCAGCAACAGCAACTAAGGTCAGGCATCAGCCGTCAGGGTCCACTTCAACCGTCCAAGCCAACGCCAGTTGCTTTCCAAGAGCGTCGTGGTGTCCGGCAAAATAACACGAAACACCCAGCAAGACTTAGAAATCACACCACCCCGATCAGCAGTCCCTCCACTTTCCTCTCCGGCGAGACTCAAACCAAGTAGACCCAACGACCGACCATGGCCACCGCTGACATCCGCCTCTCCATCGCGCACCAGACCCGCTTCGCGCTCCGCCTCGCCGCCGCGCTCTCCTCCCCCTCCGCGGCCGCCGCCCCCGCCCCCGTCACCAACGCCGTTTTCTCCCCGCTCTCCCTCCACGTCGCGCTCAGCCTCCTCGCCGCCGGCGCCGGGGGCGCCACCCGGGACCAGCTCGCCGCCACCCTGGGAGGCGACGGGCCCGGCGTGGCCGAGGGCCTCCACGCGCTCGCCGAGCAGGTGGTGCAGCTCGTGCTCGCCGACGGGTCCGGCGCGGGCGGCCCGCGCGTGGCCTTCGCCGACGGCGTCTTCGTCGACGCCTCGTTGAAGCTCAAGCCGGCCTTCGGGGAGGTCGCCGTGGGCAAGTACAGGGCCGAGACCCACTCCATCGACTTCCAGAAAAAGGTTGATCCCCTTCCTGCCGAGCTGCTTATTAAGACTTGCGAACTGCTGCCGTAGTTACTAAGATTGTTTGGCTGGGAAATGAATCAAATCTTGCTATTTCTGCTATGTGACAGATCTGTTAGTTTCCTGTGAGTCATTTTCGTGTGCATTTAATTTATACATCATTGACACTCAGTCAGATTTATTATGTTAAGTGGCTGATTTCTGCTTAACTGATATTGGAATTTAGACTATAGAGGTTCCTTATTTGGCATTGGGAATAATATTTGAAGCATTATGACAAGAACAGTTGTACGTTATACTGTGGTCATATCATATATGCTATACCTAGGTTTTTAAGAGCTTTATTTCTTCCCCAATATTTGCAGCCTTAAACAGTGCCTAAACTTGTAAATACTATTTTTATTTTTTAATAAAATTTGTGCTTAAGCCTTCACAACTTATTTTTACATGGTTATCATTAGTTTCTTTTGATGTTAAGATGATGCTTTTTAATGTGCATCTTCTCTCATCAAATTGTGCTAAAAGCTGTTTCTTAGTGTTCAGTCTGAATCTTGCACTGGGATTTGATATTTGATGGGGTTCGGACTGTTAATGAATAAAATGTATGGATCTTGTTTTTGTATCATAATTAGCACATTCAGGATTTAGGATCCTTTTTAGGATAGGTTCACACTGGGTGCATCCTTGAGAGTTGAGATTTGGAAGGCTTAGGAACAGTGAATTTTATAATTTCAGGCTCTAGAGCTAAATATGTAATTTAGATCATTAGGAGTGTTTAGAAGTTGGAACTTTTCACAAATGTGGATGTGCAGTTGAATGTATCACCATTTTCTCCAGTAGGGTTCTGCCGTGGTCTTTTGTACTATGCATATGTTGTTGTCTTGTGTCCAATTAGATGTTCCAATCAGTGCCCTGTGATGATGGTAGTACACTGATGTTCAGTTCACTTCCCACTTGCTAAAGTCTGTTCGATTATAAAGTGTTTTTTGTTTTGTCGAACTTAGTGATACAGTAATATATAGTGGTTACCTCAGTTTATTTTCAAATCTGTATCATCCTTGCACTGTTTGAATTATTTCAAAAACTTCAGGGCGATTTTGCTTTATGCTTTTGACATCAGTATGAAGCACTGATATATTCTTTGTTGTTCCTTAGGCTGATGAAGCTGCTGGCCAAGTGAACTCATGGGTAGAAAAAATCACATCTGGTCTCATCAAAGAGATCCTCCCCCCAGGATCAGTTGACCACACCACCAGGCTTGTTCTTGGTAATGCGCTCTATTTCAAAGGAGCTTGGACTGAGAAGTTTGATGCATCTAAAACAAAAGATAGTGAGTTCCACCTTCTTGATGGGAGCTCAGTTCAAGCACCATTCATGTCCAGCACAGAAAAGCAATATATTGCGTATAACAACAACTTGAAGGTGCTTAAGCTTCCATACCAGCAAGGTGGGGACAAGAGGCAGTTCTCCATGTACATTCTTCTTCCAGAAGCACAAGATGGCATCTGGAGCTTGGCTGAAAAGTTGAGCTCTGAACCAGAGTTCCTGGAGAAGCTTATCCCAATGCAGAAGGTTCCAGTTAAGCAGTTCAAGGTTCCCAAGTTCAAGATATCCTTTGGATTTGAGGCATCCAAATTGCTCAAAGGTCTAGGGCTCCAGCTGCCATTCAGCCCAGAAGCAGATCTATCAGAGTTAGTAGATTCACCCGAGGGACAGAACTTGTGTGTTTCGTCCGTTTTCCACAAGTCTTTTGTGGAAGTGAATGAGGAAGGAACTGAGGCTGCCGCCGCATCTGCTGCAACAGTTGTGCTCAGGTCGTTCACAATGCCCATGGATTTCGTCGCAGATCACCCTTTCCTTTTCCTGATCCGAGAAGACATGACTGGTGTGGTGCTGTTTGTTGGTCACGTGGTGAATCCCCTACTTGCTCCATAGTGTCTGTGTGTGTTCAAAATCGCCGCCTTGGTGTGATTTCCATCATGTCGTGTTTGCAGGGCTGTGATAATTGATCGTGCCTTCTGTGTAATCTGACTTTTGTTTGTTTCTGAATAAATGGATGGCTTGATCGTTGTGGGACGATGTAGCCTCCATGGCCGGCATCATGGTCCTTCCTGTTTTCTGCTTCGGCCTTGAGGCTGCTTGTTTTAGTGACCTTTTTCCAGTGAGATCTATGCATCTATAACATATAAATTCTAAATATTCAAATAACATATAATTCTCCAAACAAACGAGCAAAACACATCGGATTTTTTTTTATCTTGCCCCTACTTTGAAGTGCAATTGTGTTAACTTTGTGATTTTGCATTCAACGATTTACAAGTCAATGCAAACCCTTGGTCTTTGCGTATTTGTTCCTGTTTTGATCGTTGACTAGGAGTAAAATTGCATTGACTTATGAATAGTTGAGGGTAAAATCACAAAGTTGAGAAAACGAGAGCAAAATCACAATTCCACATCATAGGGTAAGAACACAACTGCCCAAACACATCATATGCTCTTTATCTACTTAGCCACGACAGTTGTTTGTGAAGCACCTGTCCGGTTTGATTGGCACAATGGCACTCCGAGACAATATGCTGGGATGTCCTGTTATCGCGTATAATGATTTTTAGTATATTTGTTTGATTGTGATGCTCGCTCTTTTTTTCAAAAAAAAAAAAATTAACCAGGCTTTTGTGTCGACTGCCAAAGCTTCACAATGGCTACCTAATGACACAGGATGTCCACAATTGTTAAGGAAAAAAGTACTTAATCCGTTTCCAAATTTTAGCAAAATTTAGGTTATTTTAACTTTCTTAAATTCATAACTTCTACTATGCATTTAGACGGTGGAGTGTCGATACATATATTTTTTTTCAGGTAAAGTGTCGATACGTAGAGATGTAGAATGGAACGATGCATGGCTTCGTTCCTGGACTTGTTTATGAACCACTTTTGTTTCAACAACACACTTAGGCACTTCTACGGGCCACTCTACTTTGTGCATGTTACGGCTATCAAATAACATAATAAGATAAAATATAGACAAACATACCGCCAACTAGGAAGTGCGATGAACATGTGTTACGGATGGTTTTTTTTCTTCTTTTAGGGTGAAGTTTATTGTTTTGTTGATTGATCTTAACACACAAGTAGAGAATGGGTAAGCATGTATAGTTTTTCCAGTTGGTCAGTTCAAAGTCCCCAAGTTCAAGATATCCTTTGGATTTGAAGCATCCGGTTTGCTAAAAGGTTTGGGGATCCAGGTGGCATTTAGCGCAGAAGCAGATCTGTCAGAGTTAGGCGATTCGCCAGCGGGGGAGAACCTGCATGTCTCATTCATTTTCCAGAAGTCGTTTGTCGAAGTGAACGAGGAAGGAACTGAGGCTGCTTCTGCATCTGCTATATTGGTTGCTGGCTGTTCATTAGCGATGCCCATGGATTTCATCGCAGATCACCCTTTCCTGTTCCTGATCCGTGAAGACACGGCTGGTGTGGTGCTGTTCGTTGGTCATGTCGTCAACCCCCTTCTTGCTACGTAGTTTGTGCGTTATGAACTGCTGCCTTGGTGCGATTCCATGCATCCATCCCGTGCGAGTGCAGGGTTGTGACATTTGATCATGCCCCGTGTTTAGCCTGGCATACATTTTGTGTCAGAATAATTAAGTGGGCTTTTTTTTTCAATAAAGGAAATAAGTGGCCTGATGGATGTATTTAAGGTTGTGGATGATGTAGTCCATGATTAGTTTATTATTATATATTGTGCTGCTTATAGCCTTTGTGCAGCCTGGTCGTGAGATGAGGCACGCTGGATTGCTGGTGAAGTGCTTCTTGATGAAACAGAAAACGGTGTGATAAGTAGGGTCCGTTTGGCTGAGAGAATCGTTCCAAATTCTGCTAGAATAGAATCGGTCTATTGCTTGCCAAACGGTCACCACAGCTAGCGATTCTAGATAGAAACGTTTCTAGCGATTCTAGTTTTTTTTTACTAGAGAATAGAATCACCTCTAAGCTGGTTTCACGTGATTCTTCCCTGTGGTAAGTAAACTTTGTCTTTTCAAGTGCAATAATTTAAAATGGATCGCATGTGAAATATTCTTCACACTTAAAAAAATCTAGTATTTTTGGTGAAGCCTATCTATTTTTTGTATTTTTTAATATATCTTTATGTCTATTTTAGAAATCGAATCAGCTAACTAGCCAAACGATCTCGGGGGTGATTCTATTTCAACGGAGAAATATTTCTACAAAGAATCTGGATCTGAAACGTTTCTTAAAGAATCCGGATCCCTACCAAACGAGTTCGTAATCTGGTGATGAACTATATCACTCAACTTGTTTCGCTTGTATTGGTCTGGTTAACGAGGCTTGTATTGGTCTGGTTAACGAGGATGCAAGCGCAGTTTTTAATTAGTCATGCAACCAAACCAGAAAAGTGCGATGGACATGTGTCGTGGGTCGTTTTTCTGTCCAACATTTCCTTTTGAGTGTTGTACGTTCGTTTTGCATGTTGTTAACATACCAGTAGAGTGAGTACCTCTGTCCATTAATATCTATCATCGTGGAAAGCATGCTGATAAAATTATTTTAAATTTGACTACATTTGTAGAAAATATTAGTAGCATTTATATTTTTAAATAAATTATTATGAAAATAGATTCAACCATCCATCTAATAATACTAATTGTATATTATAAATATTAATATTATATATATTTATTTATAGTTGATTACATTTGAATTCTTGGAGGCGAGAATGACAGATTAAAAAAGGCTGGAGATAGTAGACGATGAGTTAGCCCATTGCCCCCATTTTAATCAAACATTCACACTAGATATTATATTTTGATCCAGCTGTACAGTCTGACCTCATGATCGAGAAAAAGAAACTAAAATTCGTTTTAGACATCCTTGTGTGGCATTCCACGTATCGCCTGGAATGATGGACTCCTCCGAGTCTTCGCGTCCAGTTGACCTGCCCCGCAAAATAACAGAAACACCCTGAGACAGTTCGAAATCACACCACCGCTGCCGTGTTTTCCTCGCCGCTGAGTGCCACTGCAAGAACCACCAGCCCGGCAGCCCGGACCGACCATGGCCACCGGCGACATGCGCCTCTCCATCGCGCACCAGACCCGCTTCGCGCTCCGCCTCACCGCTGCGCTTTCCACCCTTTCCTCCTCCAGCAACACCGTCTTCTCCCCGCTCTCCCTCCACGTCGCGCTCAGCCTCCTCGCCGCCGGCGCGGGCGGCGCGACGCGCGACCAGCTGCTCGACGCCCTCGGCGGAGGCGATGGGCCGGCCGCGGCCGAGAGCCTGCACGCGCTCGCCGAGCAGGTGGCGCAGCTCGTGCTCGCCGACGGGTCCGAGGCGGGCGGCCCGCGGGTGACCTTCGCCGACGCCGTCTTCGTCGACGCGTCGTTCAAGCTGAAGCCGGCCTTCGAGAAGGTCGCCGTGGGAAAATACAAGGCTGAGACCCAGTCCGTAGACTTCCAGAAAAAGGTTGATCCTCTTGCTTGCAAACAACTGGCATGGTTAATATCGATTGCTATATATATCTTTGCTGAAATATTAAGCAAGTACTGCTAATTCTGCAATTTTGACATCCTTGCTTGTACCGTTTAGTTCATTCTCGTGGTGATCCTTTCTTTTTAGTGTATCTAGACAGCAGTACAGTCATAACATGAACTGGTTGGTTTCTGCTTTCATAGCTGACATTGGGAGTACTATTTTCATGTCTCTGTTTTGAAGAATTATGTTTGTACCTTAAACAGTTCTTAAGCTTGTGACGTACCATTTGATTTTTTTTAAATAGTTATAAGTTTGGGCCTTTACTGTATGCTGTGCTGTGGGACAGTTACAGACTTATAGTATGCCAGTTTGACAGTTCATCTATATACTGAAATCATGAGTAGCTCAAGAGTGTACTGAAATCCATTATTAACAAATATCCATGTCTCATGTCTTTGCAAGTTTTATGTCCCTATTGCATTAAAAATGTTAGTGTTCAGTAATATCATCATGAGTAGTGGAGCTATGGAAGTATCATTACTTTCTTTTGGTGCTAAGATGGTGTCTTTTAGTGTACAACTTCTCTCATCAAATTATGCTGGAAGCTGTTTGTTAGTATTTAGTCCAAATCATTCCTTGGGAGTCGATATTTGGATTTGTTAGTAGTTTACATGAATCCATATATGTACGGGTTTCTAATCCGTTGTTGTTCTGAGCACCTTTGGAAAATTATGATTTTGTGGCTTTAGGATTTGTCATTGTCGTGGTGTGCAAAGCTTCAAATTTTTAGGACTAGTGACAGTGTTCTTTTGAGAAAAAAGGAGTTTTTATTCCGGCCTCAAATTATGTTGTTTGTTATTATTTAGTCCAATCAAATTTTGTATTATGACTCACTTGCACAGAGGAGCCATATTTATTATCTCTTTTTTTGTCAGGCTGCTCAAGTTGCTGCTCAAGTGAACTCATGGGTAGAGAAGGTCACCTCAGGTCTAATCAAAGAGCTTCTGCCACCAGACTCCGTTGATGAAACCACCAGGCTGGTTCTTGGCAATGCACTCTATTTCAAAGGAGCTTGGACTGAGAAGTTCGATGCATCTGAAACGAGAGACAGCGAGTTCCACCTTCTTGATGGGAGTTCAGTCCAAGCGCCTTTCATGTCCAGCACAGACGACCAATATATTGCGGCTTATGACACCTTTAAGGTGCTCAAGCTTCCGTACCAGCAAGGTGGGGACACGAGGCAGTTCTCCATGTACATAATTCTTCCAGAATTACAAGATGGAATCTGGAGCTTAGCTGACAAGTTGAGCTCTGAACCTGAGTTCTTGGAGAAGCATATCCCAATGAGAACAATTCCAGTTGGTCAGTTCAAAGTTCCCAAGTTCAAGATATCCTTTGGATTTGAAGCATCCGATTTGCTAAGAGGTTTGGGACTCCAGCTGCCACTTAGCGAAGAAGCAGATATGTCAGAGCTGGTCGATTCGCCGTTGGGACAGAACTTGTGTGTTTCATCCATTTTTCACAAGTCGTTTGTGGAAGTTAATGAGGAAGGAACAGAGGCCGCAGCTGCAACTACTATAGGGATTATGCTCTGTTCATATACAATGCCCGTGGATTTCGTCGCAGATCACCCCTTCCTGTTCCTGATTAGAGAAGACACAACTGGTGTGGTGCTGTTCGTCGGTCATGTGGTCAATCCCCTACTTGCTGCATAGTGTGTTTGTTCTGAACCGCTGCCTTGGTGTAATTCCTTCCATCACCTGCGAGTGCAGGGTTGTGGCGTGTGATCATTCCTCCTGTGTAATCTGGTATATGTTTTGTGTCTGAATAAATAGGCGGCTTGATCGATGTATAGACGATAATTACTCTACTATATAAGGTCGTGGGGTAATATAGTCATAATTACTCTACTATATAAGGTTGTGGGGTGATATAGTCATAACTACTCTATGGTCCTGTTTGGGAGGAAGGAGCTAAAGTTTAGCCCTCTCAAATGAAAGGACTAAAGTTTAGCACCTTGGATGTTTAGGAAGAGGGCTAAAGCTTAGCACCTCTTCTGTAAAATGTCCCTTTTTACCCCTGTGCTGCCCCTCCCACCGTTTTCCTCTCAGATCCCAGCTCGTCCTCGCCCAACAGGGGTGCATGCGAGGCTACACCGCGCCCGGCCCCAAGTAGCACCTCTCGCCGCCCCACCACCTATCCCTCGCCGCCGGGGATGCCAAGAAGCAGCCGCACCTTGGACCTGACCCCAGCAAGCGGGCCTCCTACTTCGACCTCCTCGGCAGCGGCGGCGGCGACCACCACCCCAAGAAGCCCGACCCCTCCGCGGCCAAGCTTGCGCTCGCGTCCTTCCTCGGCGTCATCGTCCTCCTCACCACCGACACCTGGGCATGTCCCTGGGCGGCTCCGGCAGTGGCGCATCCAGAAGCACGACGAGGCCGCCGTGCAGCAGTTATGCAAGGCAGGCGGCGGATCCGGCCGAAGGAGGTGGGCGGAGCCGAGCGCGGTGGAGAGGAGCCCGAGTCCTCCTCGCCGGCGGCGTCCCCGGCGTCGGCGCGGAGGCGGTGGTGTGGCCGATCGGGCTAGGATCCGGTGGCGGCGGCGGTGGCGGGGTCGGGCGGAGGCGAGGCGGCAGCGGCGGGGCCGGCCGGAGGCGGCGGCGGCGAGGCGGAGGCGGCGGATTCGGCCGAAGGAGGTGGGCGGAGCCGGCGGATCCGAGCGCGGTGGAGAGGAGCCCGAGTCCTCGCCGGCGGCGTCCCCGGCGTCGGCGCGGAGGCGGTGGTGTGGCCGTGCAAGGAGGAGTGAGAGGAGGAGAGAGAGATGGGCAAGGGGAGGAATTTTGAACAAGAGGGACCACTTTTAGCCCCTTTAGTCCATTTTAACACCCCGGGCTAAACTTTAGCCTCCCATAATCCATTAGCCCTCCATTTTAGCCTAGGTGTTTGGGAGAGGAGGGCTAAAATCTGGCTAAAATGGGGGGCTAAAGTTTAGCCCCTCTCCCAAACACCCCCTATCGTCTGATTCACCAAGAACTTTGTGATCTCGTCACAATGATTTTCCGCTTAGCACATTGACAGTTGAATTTAGGCTTCGTTCAGAGCAATGTGGCTAGGAGGTTGAGATGTTCTTGCAGATTTTCGTTTTCTCCCAGCAAATTGCAGAGGTAATTTTGATGTGAGTGGTGCCCACATTGGAGCTGCAAGAGGATAAGTAATGCCGTTCTCATTGTCGTAAGGAACTTTAAACTGGCAAGTGCAGATTTAGTTGAGGGTGTGGGTGGGGAGGGTGTGTAGAATTGATGCAGAGTATGCAAGTCGACAATGTCAGTGCTAACTGATTATAGTGACATTGTGTAGACAATGGTCCACTACACAGTCAGTAATTGGCTAATTGTACTGACAACAGGCTACCATGTATGTTTTTGAGTTTTTGTGGTCTCTGGTTGTGATCATAATCATGCCGCCCAAGCAGCAACAGTGCTTGAGCTATTTTACGTATTTCATCTTAGTAGGATAAAGATCATTTACCTAGAAGTAGGATATTGGCAAACATTTTTTTTGCAACCGTGCCACTACCGGAATTTCGGCAGCTCAGGATCTCCTCAAGGAAAGTACCAGAAATTGTTTCCCTTTCTAAAATAATCGTTTACATACGAATTAATGAACACATTATTTCGTTACGAGCAATTTGCATATAAACACACCCACAGACCTTTAAGCGAATTAGTGAACATATTATTTTGTTACGAGCAATTTGCATATAAACACACCCACAGACTTTTAAGGGCATTACAAGTATTTCTTACACGGCCTACAGTTTCACAGCTGCTCTAACCAAACGGTCTTCTTTTTTTCCTACAACTGCTTTCTCACAGCTGCTTTTCCATAGTCCACAGCCCACAATAACTTCACAGCTCAACCAAACACATCCTTAGACTCCACGCCTCAACACGAGGGTCAAAGAAGATAAGAAAGCGAGCACTAAGAAAGAAAGCTAAAAGGACTAAGTATCAAACTTCTTCTATACTCTTGCTTCCACCTAGTCATAGGCCTTATGCAGCAACTAATCCCTCCCATCTGTTATTTTCTTAGAAACTTTAGAAGTTAGGATGATCCTGGCGTAGAAACTGAACTTAGTCAATCTCTACCATGCACACTGGCATTACACTGAAACCGCCATCCCTCCAATCTGAACAGGTACTGCCATCCAAGGACTCCAAAACAGCACCTCAAGAGGAAAGTGACGTCAAGATGTCGCCGCCGCCCGAACCTGCTTCGGTTCTTTGGTTTTCACTTGGAAAAATTCCCTAGGTCAAGTTTCTCACCGCAACACCTTCAACAAGGAGCACGATGCATCATGGCACTGTCGTCGCAGGCACCGGTCAAGACCGGTCATGGCTTTCGTCAGAGGACCTCGACACCCTGACAACTACCAAATTTGTTGGTTGCTGCCAAAGCCGGTCGCCCGCCGTCACCGTCCTCCGGCTGCCCTCCGTCCGCCGCCGCCGCCATAGGGCCGAGCCACGCTCGCCTGTAGCCGCCATGGACCACGTACGAGCGGATCCACTACGAGCTCTCCACGGTGGCGGTCACCAGAGTCTAAGACGCGCTGCCCCCGAGCTTAGCCCAGGAGAGGTAGGCTCCATGTGCGCCGCCACCCCGCAGCGGGCCACCGCTTCTGGCCGTCGCCGACGCGGCGCCCCCACCCCTCAACGTCCGCTGCCTCGGGCCGTCGCCGATGCAGTGCGCAGCGGGCCGCCGCCTCTGGCCGTCGCTGACGCAGTGTCGCCGCCCCACAGCGGGCCGCCGCCTCCGGCAAACCGCCGCAGCAGCAGGAAAGGATAGGGTGGGTGAGGTTGTGGAGGGGGAGGAAGTTCTTTCGTGGGGGAGCTGATGCGCCCTCTGCCACCCTCATCGCGGTCGTGCGGACTTCCGCCGACGGGCTCTAGCAGCAGCGAGTCGGAGGGGAAGGAGGGAGCGGCGCTAGAAGTGTGGTGGCGGCGCCGCCCGAGTCGCCAGGGCGACGCGGGCCGTGTCCTTTGTTCTCCTCCAAGTAGCCACGTTGCAATGATGAATCATTTATGGGAACTGGTTGACCAACCATTTGAGTTTAGCTATTTCGATTGTGTTGGCTTGGTGAACGAAGTGCTGGGCACGGTGTTGTCATTTGCATTCTCTTGGAATATCTATAAATTTCTTCACTATTTGAAGTTCCAGGTAAGATACATTGAAGATGTATACTTATGTGCACCATAAAAAAATTTGAAGCGCGGTAGTGCGTGCCTGCTGAAATTGTGAACATAGCATCTGATCATCTGGTGCAATTACCATATGTTTCCTTTTGTGTTTCATACGCCAATCTTCTTTTAGTGCCAGGTACAGAAGTTGCTCGGCAAAATTTTCCGTTCAGATGTGGAGGGAAAATGTGCAACCAAACCAGAGGGAAAATGGTTACTGACTGCATATGTTTGTTCTTTTTCAGAACTCTTGGCTTCACATTTTGCAGTCAAAACTCTGTTCTATCTACAAACAGGACACTTAAGGCCATTCCAGTATCAGAAAGATCTCCCGCTAATTCTCAAAAACTTGCAAGAGGTACATGACACCAAGACGTCGCAGACCACAGAAAACAGGCGAATTGTCGCATCTCTTTATTTGCCTACAACAAAATACATACTATGATACAAACACGATCAAATAATACAAGTACATCGCTGTCCCTTAGTTGGTGCGTGCAGATACAAGGGTCCTCAGATGGATGAGATTCGAACAGCAGCAGCAACACAGTCACATCCAAAAGGCTAAACTGTTGTACAACACTGAGGTGCACAAAACAACAGCCGAAACAACAGGATGATGAAAGAGGCATCACCGCATCAGGTATGAGCAGCATGAGCAACAGAACCTGCACTATACTACTACCCTCGGTTCACATTCCCTTTTGCCCCCCTGATTATCTCAGTAATCTACAGCGCAACATACCAATCTCAGCGCAGGGGATGATACACATTGCTTAGTTGCTGAGTATTTGGTGACATCACATTGCATACACGATCTCCCCACTGCTTTCCAGGTCGAGATCAGCATCTGAGTCAAGGTCCTCCATGTCGTCATCGAGGTCAAGGCCGTCGTTCAAGAATTGGTTGATTCCACTGGAACCAGCTGCTGGTATGGTTGCCTCAGCCAGTATCTGCATGATCTCATCCATGCTCTGCATTGGTTGCTCTGGCTCCTCATACTGGTTGCTCATTGTGCTGTCATCCATTAGGTCGGCTGGGAGGTTCTTCAAGAACCATGGATGGTTTCTTATCTCAGGGATAGTGATCCTCTGTATATACAATGTTAGTGAGTGGCTCAAAGCAAAGAATGTGCAAAACCAATGGCCCAACCAAGCTGAAAGTACTCACAGTGGCTGGGTTGGCAACAAAAATCCTAGAAATAAGATCTTGGCACTCTGGAGATATGTGGACATAATCAGGAATTGAGTACTGCACACCCAATATTCTCTGCCAAATAAATTGTATTAGTATCTGCAGTCAAAATGTAACCAATTCAGAAAGATCGATGATAATACAGCTGCAAATGAAACCTGAATTGTCTTCCTGAAATTCTTCGGCTCATCTGGGTCCTCAAATGGATATGCACCAACCAGCATCACGTAAAGGGTTACTCCGCAAGACCAGACATCAGCAACCTAGGTTCAGTAACAATGAGTTAGTGACGGAACTAATACTCCAACATAGTTCCCTATCATACATAACTACACTCTAAGCGTGTAAAAAATATAAATGCTTTGTAAGGCAAAATTGCTGCTCTAGTGGAGAGCATTCACATGTGCATTGAGCAGAAACAGTACGGAAGTGTAGAACAATAAGTAGAAATGTGCATAATACCTTTCCATCGTATTCCTTCTTCAGAAGAACCTCAGGAGCAATGTATGCAGGAGTTCCCACTGTAGATTTTGGCTGAGAATGTAGAACTGACGACTGTAATGCAAAAGAAGTTATAAGCAGAGTAACAGTTCCAGGAAAACACTCCCCCATGATAGCAGTATAGGTAGATTTAAAACTACAACTGCCTTTGTCTTCACATTTTATAAGCAGATGATTCAGTTAAAAAAAAATCTCCACTACATCATGACTTGCTAATTTCAGTTACATTCAATCTTACTCCTCAATTGGTACACTAACAGTCTAACATAGTAAAGGTGTGCCCTGTTAAACTGCAACTACCGTTCCTTTTCCCCTAATTTTGTATATAAACAGAGTAATTTTGCATATCTGGAGCATCTGGTAGTACCTTTGAGTAGCCAAAATCGCATATCTTGAGGCGAGGGGCAGTGCTCCCATCCAACAAGGTGTTCTCCAGCTTCAAGTCTCGATGACATACTTGCTTGACAAAAAGGTAGGAACAAAGCAGAGCAATTTTAACCAAACAGACCAGACTAGTACCGCACAGTACCAACACATGGATGATCAACAATTCAAAATGCTAGATCTTGTAATAATAAAGGAGTACTCCGTAACAATGGAACAAGAAAAAAAAGGTTTTAGAAGAGTACCATGGAATGGCAGTAGCTGACCCCTGATATTAGTTGCTGGAAAAAGAAACGCGCCTGAAAAGTGGGGGAGCTTTAACAGGCGATTAGTCAACCATGTACAGAGGACCGGTAACAGAAGACAGCATCAGCAAGCAGGGGTGATGAGAGAAGACGGGAAGAAATGGACCTCGTCCTCGCTGAATCTGCCGGCGTTGCAGATGCGCTCGAAGAGCTCCCCGCCGGAGGCATACTCCATGACGATGGCGAGGTGCGTCGGGGTGAGGATGACCTCCTTGAAGCGGATGATGTTGGGGTGGCGCAGCGAGCGGTGGTTGATGATCTCGCGCTGCACGTTCTCGTCAATCTGCAGGTGGAGCAAGAAGCCTCTAAAATGGAGCCCAAGAGGAAGGCAGGAAGGCAGAGCAATCAAGCAAAGGCGCGGTAGCAGACGCACCTTCTCGCCTCGCTCGATGTACTTGACGGCGACGAGCTGGCCGTCCGCGCGGTTGCGCATGAGGCGCGCGACGCCGAAGTTGCCGGAGCCGATGTCGCGGACGAGCTCGTAGCGGTCGCCGTCGTGCATTATCGGCATGTCCATCCCGGGCCCCACGGTCACCGCCGCCCGGTCCATCCTTCCCTTGGCCTCCCTCCCGAGTCCCTACGCGCCTCCGCCTCTCTCTCCCGCCGGCGCCAGGCAGCCCAGAGGTCGCTCGATCAAGCCCTCCCACCAGCAGCCCAGCACCCGCCCGCGGCGCGCGTCCCGTGACCCCGCGATCCGAGGAGCGAGCTTCTCCCTCCCTTTTAGCTCCGGAGCAGAGGTAAAGGTGGGGCGGCGCTGGCGGGGATTTGGTTGGGTCGGGTTGGGCGGAGGAGGGAGCACACCTCGTGATCCCCTCTCCCCTTCTCTCCCTATCACCTCGCCCTTTTCCCCCACCTCGCTCGTTGCCTTTTATTTATTATTTATTGTCCTCTTGCCTCTCTCTCTCTCTATCTCTATCCCTCTCCCCCACTGGTCTCTGCTGTTTCACTACTCGTAAGCAAGAAAAAAAATATTTTTTCCCCTCCGTCCTCTTGCTCTGTCCGTCGCGGGTCGCGGCGAGCCGAACTCTCCAGTGGGGAAGAAGACGATGGGCTGCGTGATCCTCCTCGCCTCCCGCGCCCGCCGCACCGAACTCACACCGCCAGGTGGGCCAAGATTCCCCTTTGGTCCCACCTGTCAATCACAGACAATCAAGGATAGCGGTGTCCAACGTCGGTGCCCGGGAGAGAACGATTTTTTGTGACGTAGCAGCAAGTAACTGAACCATGGACCGTGGGCCCAGGGTGTGGAGGAGCCTGAAGTGGGACCGGATCGTCAGTGAGAGCACCGGGAGCGCGAGTAGCGTAGGGCTAGGGCGGTGGTAGGGGGGCGGGAGAAATATCTCGGCGGTGGTGGTCAAAAAGTGCACGTGCGGAGTTACCGGAATTGGCTTCCAGTCGGTAAAGACCCGTAAAGAGAGCACGGTGGGATCGGACGGCTATCGAGTGGTCCGTGCTGTGCTCTGGACGGCTGAGAGCGGATTGCCGGGTGGCAGCGTACAGGGGTGGTCTCGTCATTTCGCGATGCCGGGTTGGTTGGTCAGCCCTCCCGTGATGATTAATTTAGGTCGGCTGGGTTTGCTTGGGCTCGCTCTTGGGCTGGCCTCTGCTGATGGGCCCACGGACAGTGACGGCGGTGGTGGATGCTTGCGCAGCCGGGAAAGATGATCACTGAAAGCAAAAGGTGTTAAGGTCACTGAAGCAATGCTGCAATTGGGACTTCGCTACTCGCGACCGCATGCCAAATTACTGTGGGTCGGTTTGGAGGGATTTCCTCTAAAATGGTTTTATCCGACTTTTAATTTAATTTTGCTCAGTTTTTGAAATGGTTTTCACGATATAGTGTATTGTTTGTATAAAATAAGTGAAGTCGGAGCCGGTATAGATCCTCTCAAACAAGCTCTAAAATTCATTACGAGAAGACCCTTGAGTTGAAGGAAACAAAAATTTCACCCGGATCATCCTCACCTAACAAATTTTCACGATTTTTTATCAAGTTGAGTGTTTACCATGTTTATGAATTATTTTCCCCCTTTCTGCGCATTTGAAGCTGTATGCTTGAGAGTATCCCAAGAAGATGGGCCTTTCAGGAACCCGTCTGGCTCTGGCCGGCCCTGGCGTAAGCAAATTTTGGGCTGGGCCTAAACCTGGACATCTCAACCTTGGCCTGGGCTGTCCGTCGACACGGGCAGTTTCGAGTTTCGACACGAGTCTTTCGTTTCCGCCACCCATCTTCTACGCCGTCGCGCGTGTTGCAGTGTTGGCCACCTCATCCGCCTCGTCGGCTTCACCACCAGGAGAAAAGGCAAAGGCACCGCCGTACCATTCCTCCAGGCCAGGCCTCCAGTCCTCGCTCTCCTCCTTTCCTCCCCTCTCCTGCAGCTTCAGCCTTCGGTTCAGGGGATCTCCATTCCTCCTCTGTTCGCCGGTGCGCTTCGGATTGGCCTGTCCGGGGAGGCCAGAGAATCACTCAGACCGGGATACAGGTACCGTTCCTCCTCTCCTTTCTCATGGGGCTTGGGCCTTGTATCTTCTGAAAAGATAGGCGTAACTCAAAAGGTTTCTTGTAGGCTGCGATTCGTCCCGAGCTTCCTATTCGCTTACCCCTGACGATTCCTCGGTAATGTAGGTGTAGAAAACTAGAAATTCGTTTTTTTTTGGCGCAGTTGAAGGGACTTAGGACTGCATAAGCAGTTATCCGCAGCGTTGGTGCCTTGGTGGGAGCAGGGCAGGAATCTGCCAGTGGCTCCAGAGCCTTGCATTCCTTCTATTATGCCTCCTACTGCAAATTTTGTCGACAATGAAAAAGTAATCAATTTAAGTATTTCCTTTTTGAACAGAAGATCAATTTTATATTTAACCACAAGGGAGAATTTATTTTTGTTGCACATGACATGATGCAAGATGTGGTGACTAAGCTTCCATGGAGAATGTTCTTTAGGATTCTATGCTCTATAGGCATACTGAATTTACACCTGACCATATACTTGTTGCTGGGATGTGCAAGGCAGGAATTTCAGTATGCAACAAATGGCCATGTCAGCATTCGTGGTAACCTCACCTTCATCGCATGACTATGCCTTATCAGCCCTCCATGCTCGTCATTCTCAAAGATTGCACACGAGACGCATTCGCAGCCAAGTCCGGGCACTGGCACAAACACAGTTGCAGTACAATAAGCTGGGAGATTCAGACCTCCTTATCAGCGAGGTCGCTCTTGGAACAGTATGTACAAAACTGGAAATGATTGTTCCCCTTACTGTCAAATACTATTGTCTGCATCTCAAGATTAATCCTTTTCTTTTCAGATGACCTTTGGAGAGCAAAACACAGAGAAGGAAGCACATGGAATACTCTCTTATTCTTTCGATCAAGGTGTCAATATACTGGATACAGCAGAAATGGTCAGTACAGATTACTTCCTTACTTTTATTAACTATCTCTTTCTCTGTTCTGAAGTTGAGTGATTGATCTGCTTTTTCTTCCAACTTCCACTTTTTCCCCCTTTTGGCCTTTAGTACCCAGTTCCACCCAACAAGGAAACTCAAGGGAGGACTGATCTTTATATTGGCAGGTGGATGCAATCGAAGCCACGGGAAAAGGTAACCTAAAGTGATGCTATAATATACTTTGGATTGTAAGGCAACCTAAATTGATGCTATAATATACTTTGGATTGTTTGCAACTAAATCTGGCTAACAATAGTGTATGCATAGAACTCAATACTGTTAATATCAACTCGATAATTCTGTATGAGTAATCATTCTAATACAATATGCTCGCTTCCATCCTTGAAATTGGTGCCAGTGTTTAGGGTTTAGGAAAATAACTTTTACTCATAATACTATGCTGATGAGTAGACAGTAAACACTACACAGTCTTTACAATGTACAATCCCTAAGTTTCCTGCTATTATTTTTTTAATAAGGGAAGCTTTATTAATCTTAGAAAATTACATCAAGGTGAAAGTTTCCCACTATGTGATGACATGTTCAAAAGGTTTGACTGAAAGATGGGTCTTGCCTATTCTTTTCTGTGCATTTTAGATAATTTTGGCCACCAAAGTTGCCGGTTATTCAGAGCGTTCTACTTTTCTTCGGGACAACGCAGAAGTGGTGCGTGTCGATGCTGCCAACATCAAAGAAAGTGTTGAAAAGAGCCTTAAACGCTTGTCTACAGACTATATTGATTTGCTTCAGATACACTGGTCAGTGTCAGCTTGATTCACTTGTATGACTGTATGCCTGTCAAAAACCATGGTTAGGTTCACTTTGTGTTGTCAGTATTTTACCAACATACATTCAAACATTCAATTAAACATGGCTATATGGTTTCTTTTCTCGTACAAACTGAATTATGCCAAATTGTTTTCTAAAGTCCTTGTGTCATGTACTGAAGGTGGCTTTTCCATTCTATTCTTCATATTTTGCCAGGCACTAGAGAGAGAAAAAACTAACGAATATATATTTACTGATTACTGAATTGTTCTTGAACTTTCATCTATTTTCCTTGTAAAACATGTTAGAACATATGTGATACCTAATCAAGTACATTTCAGTTCATTTGTTGCGCACTTATTTTGTCAGCTTGAAGTAGTTTTTTCTTTTGTGTTTACTCCAGCTTTCTTTGAGTGCAGTTTTGTGGGTTCTTTGACTGCTCGTGTGAACTTGTTTGGATAGGATCTGCTTCTGTTAGATTGATGTATCTAATTTCCAATTGAATTGAATGAAATAAACATTCCTGGTTACAAAGTTTTTCTTCATGTTTTCAGGCCAGATAGATATGTGGCACTATTTGGTGAATTTAGTTATAATTCAACCAAATGGAGACCAAGCATCCCTTTTGAGGATCAACTGAAAGCTTTCCAGGAGCTAATTGACGAAGGAAAGGTACTATTTCTGTAATTAATATCCTTATACGATCAAATTAGTAACATTTTTCATGTCATGGGAAATTATGACAATTACATTGTTACATATCTGATCTTGATGTAGACGCAACTTACAAAATGTGCTGGTACTTATCAGCATGCAACTATTGTGTAAGTAGAGGCACATTGAATAGTTTCTAGCTTTTGTCTCAGTGCTGGCAGCTCATTCAGAAGACAATCTAGACTGTCTCATATTATCATTCATTCTTGAATTTTATCTCTGTTTTAGGTTCGCTACATTGGTGTTTCCAATGAGACCTCATATGGAGTAATGGAGTTTGTACATGCTGCAAAGGCTCAAGGCCTTCCAAAGATCGTGAGCATCCAGAACAGTTATAGTCTACTTGTGAGATGCCGCTTTGAAGGTGACAATATTGCTTCAGTCCATTCATTTCATTCATTGCAGCTCTCTTATGCTCTAATTTCTGAAATTGTAGAGGAATTATCGAAAGTTCCCTTTGATTTCTGGTACAATTAGAAAGGCCAGCTGCCTCTTGATACACAAATATTAAACTGCCAATAGACATTTTGTGCTAGCTAATGTATTTCATGAGGTTTTCTAGTTTCTTCATACGAGGCATCACTGAAAAGGGAAATGAAGGTCTGTGCTAATGAATGACAATGTATTTAATATAAACTGCCAAAAGGGGAATAAGGATTCTGTGCTACTGGGAAGCGATTTATTTGGCAACATATTTCTGCTTTATGCTTTTTGTATAATGTGATTTGCACCCCAACTGTCCTGTGTATACCAATGCGGCCAACATGCTGGCTTTTAACCACATTTTATTTCATTCACAGTTGATCTTGTTGAAGTTTGCCACCCAAATAACTGCAATGTCAGACTGCTTGCCTACTCCCCATTGGCTGGTGGCGTTCTTACTGGAAAGTATCTTGATGCTAATGCTGACACCTCAAAGAGGAGCAGGCTGAATCTCTTCCCTGGATACATGGCGCGCTACAACGCCTCTCTGGCTAAAGTATGATATACTACAACCAATTTGTTTGTGCCTACAACCAATTTGTTTGTGCCCCAACTGTATGGAACTTGGGTCTTGGTATGCATTCTAGTTTATTTTGGTTAACTTTATGTGGCAGGAAGCGACAAATGAATACGTAAAGCTTGCCAAGAATCATGGGCTAACTCCAGTCCAGCTTGCCCTCGGCTTTGTGCGGGATCGTCCATTTACTGCTAGCTCCATCATTGGAGCAACCACCATGGATCAGTTAAAGGAGAATATTGATGCGTTTACCAGTGCTCCACGGCCTCTGCCACAAGAAGTTCTTGATGGCATCGAGGACCTTTTCAAGAGATACAAAGACCCGGCAATCCTATAGGTGCTGATCACCATTTTAACGAAAAGAACCAGCAATTCTCAAACAATACAAAGATGCAGCAAACATATTAGAACTTTTGATCATACCATTTCGTTCATGCTGATACAACTATTTCTTTAATCTTCCATTGGCTATATGGATAATACCATCAGAATTATGGTTTATTATTTTACTTTTCAGTGTATGTAGAAAGGTTTTCATACTTTATACAAGTACAGTGAGTCCAAAGGGAAGACATTCTTTTGTACTCTGTTACTAAATGCCCGATATCTTGGACATTCACAGGTCTCCAGTGCACAAGTTTAACCAGTACATTTTATATGGAAATAGTAGTAAAAGATTGTTAAATTACTAAATTATGCAACTTTTTAATAATAAATCCAATGATACTATTCAGATATGAGCAATCTAAAGGCTGCATGACATCTAAGAAAGCTACTTTTACGAATGGTACTTTCATTTTTTTCCCATTGTGTTTGGAAAGTAGGAATTTCTTCAAATTCCGATGGAGATAAACCATTGTAAGTATGGCTGGCTGTGTAGCCTTACCTCACCCTAAGTTGCCAGGCGCTGGAGCTGCGCCGGCAGTTGACGACCAGTTGCTGGGCGCAGGAGCTGCACAGGCAGTTCATGACCGTGCTCTGGCATATTGGCATGTCGGCTAAAGAGGTATGGGGCTTGTAGGCTTGCAACAAAATCAAGTTGCCATGAAAAAAGTTTGCACTACTGTGTATGTCTGAATTTTGCTTTAGTATTGTTGCTTTGTAAAATAGTTGAGCTTTTTCGTAAAAAAATAAGGTTAACATCCTGAAGACAAATTGCTGATCACAGATAAATGACATGGAAGAATAGTCCCCAGAAGCTCAGAATTCTTATTTCAGTTCCACCCTGAAATGCTAAAACTTGCCGATCAGCGATCACAGATCTTGCACAGATGATGTCTAATCTAGTATATCTTGTTTTCGGCAGGACTGGATGGGGACATTTAGTGCTGCAAAACACACACATGAGGGCAAATTGAGAGCTATCCTAAGAAAGAGTGTGACTTTGAAGCATGTTATATAGCTTTACAAACTTTGAGGCATGTTAATTGATAGGGCCTCGCAAAAACATTGATGTTCCATCGCATTTGCACCCCGCCCTACATGTAAATTAAATTACAAATAAACGACACAGACACACCAACCCTGCAAGCCCAATAACTAGCTACGTTAAAAAAAAATATCCACATCCTAACTACTAAGTTTACCATCTATACAATTCAGTGAGATCATTGGACAAAGAGATGCACGGCTCCTCAATGGCCTGGTGAATTTTCTTCATTTTTGGTGAACGATGTTGTGTTTCCTGTTCATGCTTCCGCGGAATGCTGTACTTCATCATCATCATAGTCAAAATCTTCTGCTTTCCAGTCATGATTTTTTAAGAGCCGACCATTGCCCTTGTGACCATTCTTTGCTACTTCCAGGTCATGTAATTCAAGCTGCTTTCGTACCCAGGGAGGGTCGTCTGGTTGGAGCCATATTTTCTCACGAGTGTCCTTGTGTTTGAAATCAGGATAGTTGGCCCATGGTTTTGATTGTCGGTTATCCCACCATTCATAAGGATTGGCAAAGAAGACTTGCCACAAGTGAAGCTGGTCTATGTGCCTTTTCTCTTTTAGCATTTGAGCTGACAAAGTAAATAAAAAAGGTCTGAAAACTTGATAAGATTATAAGAGATTGCTAGCATGCAATGGGCAATTGAACAAGAACAATTGGCAAAACTTACGGGTGGCAGATAGCATTGGTGATGGATGTACTGAGTCTTCATCATCCTGAGGCTTCTTATTTTGATCAAGAACATAATTCAGCTCTGTGACGTGAATCTGAAAGATATGGGTTTCGAACTATGAAACAATAAAAGACAATGCATTGAAAAGGTGCATTAAAAATCATTTATATAGCAAAGCAACATGGAATAAGTAAACATTGTGAACATATTTCTGTTTATTAATATCCGTTTTGCAAAATTTCACCTGTCTACAACAATGAGGAACTGGCACATTAAACAAATGATATTATCACACTTGATCAAAGGCTGGGTAAGTAATAGGAATTATACGATGTGAATTCTGACCAAAGGCTGCATAAGCAATAGGAATTCATGTGACCACATCTGACCATAGGTTGCATAAGCAATAGATGTACATTATAATTTATAAGACACAACATCTATTGATATACAACACACTGGTAGGTGCTACTAATATGGAACCACTAGTTGTATCGAACAGACAAGTGCATATTCAGAATGGTTAAACATTAAGAAAATAGTTGCAGCAATCGGACCTGATAGAAAATATTCCGTTCACCACTTGGACTGACTTTGTGATAAAATTTCAGAAAGCCCGAAACATAAACAAGGTCATTGTGCTTCAGATGCTTTAGGCCAACATTGGCCAGCTGACCCATCAACTGCAATGTCACCCTGTTCAAGTTCTTCATTCCGTTACGAATAATGATATAATCTCATTTTCATTTAGCCCAAATCACAATAACAGTTAGTTGAACAAGAACATGCATGCTGTTAACTCATAGGATGATGAACCGGAAAAAACAATAGTTAAATCAGGTAACATTGGGGAACTCCTGTATGGTTCCTGGTTTCTATGAAAAAGTGTTGCTTTTAAGCTAGTTTCTGGTAACTAGTACTTCCTTTGTTTGGTAGATAGATACATCTTTACTTCGGTGGTAGATTGGCTTCTTATTCTCAAAAATGCACAACAGAATGTTTCACTTGTTTGTCAAAAGTAATATTAGCAGCCCAACAAACTAAAACCATTTTTGTTCAAATACCTTTTGAATAGCATTCCATCAAAGCCAATTTCTTAATAAACAATCCAAGTGGATTCTTGCACTCCGAGCATGAGAAGAAAGATATAGTCAAACATAAGCCTCCTAATGTACAATTTGGAAATAGTACTTCAAATTTGTCCGGTGTGAAATGCTCTCAGTGCTATTTTATGATGTACCAAATTATTTATAATTCATGGTACCAACATGATAGACCTTCAGTTAGATGTTTTCCACCTCAGAAGCATGGAAAATTGGTTCTTACCAGGATAGAGCAAATGGCATCATAGAAAGTTCCTAATGATTTGGTTATAACTGTTTCCAGTTTTGAGCCTCGCTCTTTGTTTGCTTATAGGGCTTAAGACCCGAAATTTTACACAAGATTTACATTTCTTCTATCAGAACAAACAAAATAGTCCTATATTGATCAAAGCACATTGACTCTAATAGTGATTAAACAAGAGCTGAATCTTCCATTCTTTCTAGTTGCAACAGGCCACACAATCCAACCACTGACGTTTTCTATCAAGTACAGGAACCACAATAAAGCTTGAGGAACATACTGCAAAGCAAAATCCACACCAATAATAGCATAGAAAGAGAAGAAAATCCACCCAATTCCTAGGAGCACAAAAAATTTTCTGCAGCAAGCGAAGTTGGAAGTGCTCAAGGAGAGAGGGACTCAACTTGAACGTGGACGAGCTCGAGGAGGATGCGGGCGACGAGGGGGAAACCGAGAGGAAGGTGTACACCCTGGGGTACTCATCGGAGCTATTGCGGTACGGCCTCACCGGCGCGTCCAGGCGGCCGATGAGACTGCACGAGTTCCAGGTGAGCCCCTTCTTGCCGACGGAAGAGGGGCGCCGCAGCATCGACATGCGGTACGACACGCTCTCCGGCTGCCCAGCACCACATCCGCCTCTGCCGCCGATGTGGAGCAACCTCCGGAACGCCGCCGCCGCCGACGAATGCACGGTAGCGGCTCCGCCGGCGAGGCGCCGCAGCATCTGTCTCGGCTTCGATTTTTTTTTTTTGGGGTACTATTTTTTCGAGGGTGTCTTTCCAGTTCGGTGGCAAGTGGCAACTCAGGCTTTTCTGACAATTTCTTTGGGCCGAGCTTCGGCTGTTGGGCTGCGTGTGTGCCCTTTGGGGGGTACCGTGTTTGGGCCTTGCCGCTGGGCTGGATGGAATAGCAATTGTGAACTTTGGGATTTGGTTTTGGTACAAAATTTTCGCGGCCTTTTCATCTTGACAGCAACCTCAGGTACTGACAAGCCTGTAACAGTAGCTCTGGCTGGTGCTACGGACGGTCTCTTGTTCTTCCGTTGAACACTTGGACTGCCACGCATCGATTGGCGAGACCGCGAACCGCTGCATTTTCATCCGTATGTCAAAAGAATTCCTTGACTTTGTGCATACAACGAGTGTCATGGGTTGAACACGAGATGTTTAGTTATGTTACTATACAAATGTACAACTTAGTAAAACATTTCCGCTGCTGATGCCAAATCGTAGTGAGTAGTGACCAATCAGAAAGCGTAAACTATTTAAATGGACAAAGAAAGGCAGAGGCAGGAAGAACACAAGACAGGCGCCACGGTCTCCGGTAAATAACCAGTTGGCCGAGGCAAAACTCACACTTATACAATAGGCCTGAGAGAGCAGCTCCAGCAGTCCTCTTTCCCCAATCCAACTACTATATTGGAAGAGTTGATTTACTTTTCTTTTTTTTCAATAATTATTAGAACAACCCAATAATTCATCTCAACTCTCCCTAAATAAAGGAGAAGTTGTGACGGGTCCATAGACCTGGGGTCCTCAATGTGCCTGTCTTTTCACAACGCTCAGTCCAACAGGCGGCGCAGTGACAATGCGCGCCTGGGCCGGCCCAGATACGTGACGCCAGGTCATGACCACGATCCGACCACCGACCGGCGCCCCACGACCAGGAGGCCTAGTCGGCGCCCCGACCAAGGGGCCTGGTCGGGGCTAGAGCCACAATCCGACTCCGACCAAGTTCCCCCGACCGGGGATGTGCCTCTGATCGGACCGGCGCATATTGCTCCCTCCCGACCAACACGGTCAGGACCGGCCGGGGATGCCCGCTCGGTATCGGCCCGGGGAGCAGATGGAGCGGATAAGGGAAGATGCTCAGGTCAACCACCATACAGAGGACTGTACCTCGCCACGCCTTGCGCACGTAACGCACAGTGCCGCCCTGCCATGTCAGGTGGGCACTATGCTACCTACCTGTCACGACGGAGTGACCGGACAAGATGAACAGGGATGGAGTGCGATAGCCACCCTGTACCCGACGACGTGGGCACTGACAAGATTAGGCAGCGCCCATGCACCTTTTCTCTCCCTCTCCCTGACTTGTAAGGCCGTCCCCTTGAACTATAAAGGGGGGCGCGCGCGCTCTCTCTCTCTCAATCGAAGACTCTCTGACTCTCTCCAACACTCAGCACACATTTGAGCCCCCGTCACTCTCCTCCACTCGGACCAGAGCACGACCGAGCCTCGAACACCCCCTTCTCCACTCCTCGCTCGTTTGTACCCCCACTGCAAACTTTGAGCACCTGGGCTCAGGAATACAATCGACCGACCGACCCCCGACTGGATGTAGGGCCTGTTACCCGAACCAGTATAAATCCTAAGTCATTATGTGCTAGATCATATCCGATCTAACGCGTGGCAAACTACGTATATTTACCTATCGGTCAGATTCCGCACCGACAAGTTGTGACTCTCCCAATACGGTAGTTAGATTGGGATGAGATTATTAGGAGACTGTAAAAGCAACTCTCCTAATAACAATAAAAGTGATATTGGGACATCCCAATTCACTATTTATTGAGAAATATTTATTGGGAGATTGGAGATGATTTAGCTATACAGAACTGTAGATGCCTATGCACAATTCAGTAGACGACTAGTCTGCGGTCATAGTGGTAAATGGCCGGAATACTTGACACTTGCAGGATTAAAAACCTGATGCGTTACAAATGTTCCAGACATCAGTAGAAGTGCAGTTGGGAGATGGAAATCTAACACTCTTCTGGACTGACAAATAGTATGGAGAATCCTCTCCTTGCATCTTGGCTCCGGAGTTGTGCAAGATCATCAGACCAAATATCAGGAAAACAAGGACAATATCACAAGCTCTGAACAATAAAATATTGTCGGCAGAGCTACAGTACCAGCCATTTCTCAGTATGTGCAACTTTGGCATGCAATTCAGGGGGTCCAGCTGACTGCTGGGATTGAGGACATGGTCTCCTGGAGGTGGAATCTATCTGGAACATACACTGCAAGATCAGCTTATAGAGCCTTCTTCCAGGGAGCAATCAAATTCGCTGGAGCAAAACCAATCTGGTGAGCTTGGGCACCTCTGAAAGTGAAATTCTTCAGTTGGTTGGCGGTGAAGGACAGGCTGTGGACGGCCAACAGAAGGCAACATCGAGGGCTCCAAGATCAAGCATCATGGTGCTGTGCGATCAGGAAAGGGAAACAGCAGACCATCCGTTCGCGAGATGCACGTACTCCATGCAGGTTTGGCAGCAGATCAGCTCCTTGCTTCACATTCAGAACCACGTCCCACTGCACGAAGTTACACTCATTGATCGGTGGCTGCTCAAGCGAAGTAACATGACCGTGCTGAAAAAGCGAGGCTTGGACTCAGCGTTTATGCTTATCTCCTGGAGCATTTGGAAAGAACGGTAGAGCACATCAGAAGCAAGGAGAGGGGTCAGTGGCACTAGTAAGCTAATCCACCTCAACTTCTAGGAGCTGTGGTTATGCAGTCTCTTCTAAGAGAAGCGATGCAGGCAAATATCCTCTTCTGTGAGACGACTGTTTTTCTGGTTTGCATGGCGAATGCCACCAGCAGCCCACAAGAGTTAGCGCTCTTCCAATGGAAAGCCTCTTTAGCCATTGCCAGTTCTCTGTCCTCATGGTCACCAGCAAGCAACTCCACCTGCTGCTCATGGTTGGGCGTCACATGTGATGCCGCAGGCCATGTCGTTGAGCTTAGCCTTCCAGGTGCTGGGCTCAGGGGCCAGCTTGACGCCTTCGACTTTGCTGCGTTTCCAAAGATCAACAAGCTCAATCTCAGCATCAACAGCCTTGTCGGTGCCATACCGGAGAAACTATGGCTGTCGCGTTCTCTCCAAGAAATCTATCTCTACGACAATCACCTAAAGGGCACAATAGCATCGGAGATTGGAAATATGACTGCGCTGCAACAACTCGACCTTTCATTAAACCAACTGGAGGGTGAGCTCCCTGCAACGATCTCATCACTCCAATATCTAACCTATCTTGACCTGGACAGCAACAAGTTCAATGGGTTGGTTCCGATGGGCATAGGTAACCTCACAAATTTGCAGTTCCTGTATTTGTCAAATAATCGCTTCACTGGACGACTTCCCCCATCAGTTGAAAACATGAAGCTTCTCAAAGAATTGTCTCTCTGCAACAACAGCCTCTATGGTGCGGTACCACCTTCCGTTGGAAATATGACTGCACTGCAAAAACTAGACCTTTCGAACAACCAACTGGAGGATGAGCTCCCTGAAACGATCTCTTCACTCCAATATCTGACCTATCTTGAATTGGACAGCAACAACTTCAATGGGCTGATTCCAGCGGGCATAGGTAACCTCACAAACTTGCAGATCCTGGTTTTTTCATGCAATCACTTTACTGGGCCAATTCCCCGATCTATCAAAAACATGAGGCTTCTTAAAGGAATGAATCTATTCAACAACAACCTCAATGGCACAATACCTTGGGAGATTGGAAACATGACCTCACTGCAACAACTTGATTTTAGGAATAACCAACTGGAAGGTGGTATACCAGTAACCATCTCAATACTCCGAAATCTCTTCTACCTAGCACTGGGCACAAACAAGTTAAGTGGTAACATACCTATAGATCTTGGCAACAGGCAGCCACTCGTTCTCATTGGGTTAGCCAACAATAGCTTGTATGGAGAGTTACCACAAAGCCTATGCAGATCTTTTTTGTTACGAGTGCTTGTTTTAAACAACAATAACTTGTCAGGCACATTGCCATCATGCATCCGGAATTGTCCAAATTTACAATCTCTTAGGCTGAGCCAAAACCATGTTTCTGGCAACATATCGCAGGTCATTGGAGTCCATTCCAACCTAACTGTTCTTGATGTCTCTGAAAATCAATTTAGTGGAACACTACCTCCAACTTTATGTTCATTTACTTCTCTTCTGATCCTGGATCTATCAAATAATAATCTCTCCAAACTCCCAAGTTGCTGGTGGAACTTGCAAAGCCTGCAATTTTTGGATTTGTCAAGAAATGCCTTTATTGGTAAACTTCCAACTGCAAGGAACCATCTCTCTTCTCTTAAATCACTGAACCTGGCATACAACTATTTTCATGGAGAGTTTCCGTCTGTGATACAGAAATCTAAGAACCTAATCATACTCAACCTTGGGCGAAATAGGTATTCCAGCATAATTCCGTCATGGTTAGGTGTGACAAATCCTAGGCTAAGGATTATACAACTATGGTCAAATATGTTCCATGGAAATATTCCAAGAAAGTTATCACAGCTCGCTTATCTCCAGCTCCTGGATTTAGCTGACAACAACCTGACAGGATTCATACCAACTGAGTTTGCTGACTTGACGTCCATGAGGCGACGGAATACAGAACAGTTAGTGATATTGGTCGAGTACTCTACTCAGTATCCATATTTTGATCGAGTTGATATAAACTGGAAGGATCACCACGAGATATTCCAAAGAACAGTGTCTCTAGTTACAGGCATTGACCTATCAAGCAACTTCCTCACTAGTGAAATACCTTCAGGGCTCTCAAATTTACAAGGACTCAAGTTCCTAAATCTGTCAAGGAATCATCTATTTGGCACTATTCCAAAATATATTGGTGACTTGAAGTTTCTTGAATCTCATGACATTTCATGGAATCAACTAGCAGGCACTATTCCATCAAGCATCTCAAACTTAATGTATCTTAGTTCCTTGAACCTATCCAGCAACCAGCTATCAGGCAGGATTCCCAAAGGCAATCAACTCCAAACACTGGATGACCCTTCTATTTATGCGAACAATTCTGGGCTCTGTGGTTTTCCTTGAGCATAGCATGTCCAAGTGACTCAAGCTCAGTACCAGCATTCGATCAGCAGAAGGGATATCATAAAGACCTTGAAGAATTATGGTCATGCTATTGGGTAATTGCTGGGTTTTAGCTTTGGAATATGGCTGTGGCTTGGAGCTCTAGTTTTCTTGAAGCCTTGGAGGATGGCAATCTTCGAATGTGTGGACAAGATGTAAAATATAGTTATGATTGTATTATGTTGTTGGTTGCTCAGCTCAGTATTTTTAGACTACAAAAGATTGTATTATGAAGTGCTCAACTAAGATCGTAGATGCCCTATTATCTAGTTTACACTACACTCTGCAGTTCCCCACCCCTGTTGGAATGCAAGTTCACAATCAACCAATTCTGTGATTAGTACCAATTAATAGCTTTCCAAATTATAAAGGAACTTTGGATTGTAATATATAGGATATATTAAAATTGAAGTATGTATTCCTGTGAAAGGGAATATTTGGGTACTGCCAGTCTGTAAAAAAACATATTATGTAAAAAATGATGAAAGGGAGTATTTCTAAAATATTGAACTGAGTGAATGAGATAACAGCCAGTTTGTATATATAGTTTTTTGAGTGTGTACAGAATACCATGGTGTTGGAAACTGAGGGACTACCTGATTACCAAAAATATTATGGTATTTAGAAAGCTGTAATTTCACCATGTTTTTTTGGGAGTTTCTACAAACCCAGTGAACCTTTAGTTTCTTTCAAAAAGTGAGAAGTAAAGCAGAAGTTCTCATTGATCTGATCTTACAGACCCATTTTTTATTATGAAGCATTCGTAGAAGATATACATCAATAAAATTAAGGACAAAAGTAAGGGAACTTGAGCCTTCTCATTTTTTGTATGTAATGGGTATGTGACCACGTGACCCTCCGCTGGATCATATTGCTTGTCTGTTACTCTGATCAGGATTACTAAGTTGCCGTTGAACTAAAGCGATTGCTTTAAGTTTTAACTAAACAACACCAATCAAAGTCAAACTATAATTTTGGTTCCTAGGCCTTACAGTGATATTGTTAGATATGAATGGTATCGTATTGATGTGCAGAGGAAGTACCTACTGATATGAAATAATTCACATCATGACAACTATATCTAGCATCAGGTAGCTCCATGACGTTCATGAATACCACCCCGCCAAACTTGCAGTTACCTTCGAACACGCCTTGAAAAAATGCTAAGAAGATGGGTGAAAAACTGACCGGGACTTCAAGCTATTCTTTCGTCAAGTCCAGTGTGCATCATGTTTCAGAGAAACGTATCCGCATAACACGGCGCATTCCCCACGTTAACTCAGCGGTTGACTGCAGAGTCTTCAATCCTCTGCCCATACCATTCCCAACGAACAACTGCTCATACATTCTGAAGGCAAAGAAACACGTTCAGACACTGTACAATTCAGCAGCAATTTTCCCAATTAAGGGTCAAGAGTGGCAAATATACTACAATGCGCTCAAAAGCAAACAATATGGCCAAAACAGAGCAAGCAAACGCCTCCATTTTTCTCAGAGATTTAAAATTTCTGCATTAAGTTAGCGAGCATACAAAACGGACCAGGATGGGGGAGAGACTCAACCTGAAGTTGTGACACCCATTAGGATGGCGACGAGGAGGATTCCACGGAAACAGTCGTCGGAATTACCGTTTTACGGCCTCCGGCAGGGCGGGGCACGCCGCGGCTAGGTGGAGCGGCCGACGCCGACGGCACGGTGGCGGCTCCGCCGATGAAGCGCAGAAGATGGAGTTCTCAAGAATTGTTGGGCTTGCACTAAAAAAAGAATTGTTGGGCCTGGTCCCTGGGCCACAAAAAACTCGGTTTCTTCTCTCTCTCCTCTGTGTGTGGGCTGCGGCGCTGCGCTCTAGTTAGATGGGCCCGAAGGTTTCTCTAATAAAAGGTAGGCCCAAAGGCTGCCGCTCACATATATATTTTTCCACAATTATTACTGGTGTGCTATTATCGTCGCCTATGCGAAATGGAACTCAAAATTCCTCCTAACTTACAACTGAGGGGTTTTGACTTTCATAGACTTATTCTAAAAAATACAGCTAATATTGGTGGATGGAGGGAATACCATACCTAATAGAGAGTAAAACAAAAGAGAGTCAATTATGTTTATGCATGTTCGACAAGTATAATGAATAAACGTAAAAAAAAATATGAATGTTTCCTTGATGTGTTTATGGAAAAAAGGTCTAGTAAATACCCTAGTCTACACACACAAAATGGATACCGTGACTATACAGCTCATGAGATTTCAACCTAGGAGGTTTTACGATTAAATAGCCTTGACACCGATAGTCTAAGATAATAGTAGTTTCTTTAAGTTTGATGAATCTTTTAGACAAGGCATAACAAAAATGTGAGATATTGGAAATTTAAGCAATTGAAAATAGTACAAATCGAATCTAGGAGACTTCATTCCCCTTTTCTAGGAAATTGGCTAGGGAGAGCTTCATATTATCACATATCATAGCATATACTCCCTCTCCCCAAAAAGAATGGCTTTTTGGAATTTTTCAGACAGATCATAGATGAATGAAAAAGGCGCATGTACCCTAGTTAGTTCAGATTGCATATAGAAAATAGAGAAAATATGTTTCCATTTAATCATGCATGCACGAGATCAACATGCCAAATTATGCATGCGTAAGATTTAAATCCTAAAACGTCATTCTTTTTGGATAAATTTTGAATGTCAAAACATCATTCTTTTTGGAACGGAGGGAGTATGTTTCTTTTGTAGTGGCTTTTGCAAAAGAGTATCATACATGTCGGATACATCAATTTTTATAATTCAAATATTTGTTTCATTATTCACCGGGCCGTTGTGACTTCGATTTATTTCCAGGATCATCATCAGTTTGAGAGGTTTGTAAATTTGTGCCCTTACGGCCAGCACTTTGAATGGTTAGTTCCGTAACCCCAACTACCCCGGGGCCACCTTGGCGTGGTCGATCATCCGGCCTTCCCCCACGACCACGAACGATCCCAACTCGTGGAGGCTCTCGACCGTCTTCCCCAACGAACGGACGCCTCCATCCATCCAGATCGCCATCCTCCTCCTCCAGCCCTCCTGGCTCCTGCGCTGCCGCCATGAATTGATCCCCTCTCGTCCCCTGGTAAGAATCGTGCCCTAGCTCCCTCGCTCTCCATCCCCTTTCCGGCTGCGGATGGAATAATCCGCCCAGATCCTCGCTCCTCTCTTTCCTGGATCCATACGGTTCGCGGCGCGCGCGTGTGGCTTCTGATCCGGCGCGGTAGTGGTTAGGATTCGATCCATCCCGCTGCACCACTGACCTTCATGTGTCTATCTGTTTGCCAGGCATCAAGGAGGAAGGAGGAGGAGGAGCGGCGCGCCGTCAGCGGCGGCGCGCGGGATGTCGTCGTCCAGCTCGCCGTGCGCGGCGTGCAAGCTGCTGCGGCGCAAGTGCACGCAGGGGTGCGTCTTCGCGCCCTACTTCCCGCCGGACAACCCGGCCAAGTTCGCCAACGTGCACCGCGTCTTCGGCGCCAGCAACGTCTCCAAGCTCCTCAACGAGCTCCCGCAGGCGCAGCGGGAGGACGCCGTCAACTCGCTCGCGTACGAGGCCGAGGCGCGCCTCCGCGACCCCGTCTACGGCTGCGTCTCCTACATCTCCGTCCTGCAGCTCAGGATCAAGCAGGCGCGCGACGAGCTCGCCGCCGCGCGCAAGGAGCTGGCCAGCTACATCGGCCCCGCCGCCTTCGCGCCCTTCGTCGCCCCGCCGCAGTACCACCACCACCAGTACGCCGGCGTGCCCCTCGCCTCCGGCGCCGGGATGGGGCTCGGCGTCGGCGTCGCGCCGCAGCACGGGCACGGGCACCCGCAGCAGCAGATCATGGTGCAGCACCAGCAGCACCTCCACCACCACCAGCAGATGGCGGAGGCGCAGCAGCTCGCCGCGACCGTGGAGGTCGCCAGGGAGCAGGAACTTATGATGAGGCAGGCCGCGGCCTACGCGCACGCCGTGCCCGGGAGCAGCGCCGGCGCCACGGTCGCCGTCGTGCCGCCCGACGCGGTGCCGTACGAGGGCGGTTTCCTCTTCCAGCAGCAGCAGCAACCGCCGCCGTCGCAGGCGCAGACGGCCGTCGCGCTCACGTACCAGATGGAGCAGTCCCCGCCGCCATCGTCGTCGGGCCAGTCGCATCCTGAAGTGTCGCACCAGCAGAATACGGACGGAAGCGACGAGGGCAGCGGTGGCGGCGGCGTGCCGCCAGCCTGATCGGACGGCCGGTCGCCCGCACGCCCGCCACTGATTTGTCCTTTCTTTAGCCTTTTGTGTTTTCTTTGGTGTTCCTTGTTCGTCATGATTTTTTTTTCCCGTCTGCTTCATCATCGGCATCAGCATCGATATTGGATCCGTGCCTCCCGAAGGCAGGCGAGGTGGATCCTTCACAAGCAAGGTATTCTTCTTCTCACATATATCCGCCTTTTCCTATTCTTGATTCTGGCCTTCTGTTTGATTCTCTTTTGACTTTCTTGTTCTCTGAAACGATAGTTTTTGCATAAAAGTTCGGCTACTGTTTTAAACCAAAGAGCACATGAAAAATACTCAGATAAACATTATGAGTCTCTACTAATTTTGTGGTTCAAACTGCAAGTTATTTTGCAAGTGCGAACTCCATGCACTGATATGTTCTTAGTGCATGTAGATGAACAATGGAGATTTAGGGAAAAGTTATATTTAAGTAGGTGAATTGCTAATCCATATTGGCATAATGATATGATATGGCGTGGCTTCATGAAATGACTATCCTGCTGATGTCATATTAAAGTAGTACTAGCTAGTATTAGTGCTTCTTGCATATGGGAAACCAGCTGCTCGAGCTCATGCATGGGTCCATCCTTGCATATCTAAAAGGCAATTTAACATGTGTAACACACAAGTTAACACATTGCAGCATGTAAGTCCGGCCGTGGCTTGCTAAGTGCCCAAGCCAGCATTCCACTGATTACACGAGAAATGCTAGCTGGGCATGGGGTTGCGTATGTACACATGTTCAATTCCTTAATTTGATACATTTTGTGTTGCTAAACTTAGCTATCCTCCTTTACAGTTGTGTGTTCTTACAGTGTGTCCCTGCTAGAAGATGTAGCTTAATTAACTACTATGAAAAAGGATTGATATATGCTTTGAAGTGCTGACAGATAGTAAACAATACTGCTAGTGGGTTTATGGGTGATCCCGAAAAAAAGATTCTGGCCTTCTAGTGTGTCCATGACGATCCCCAAAAGATAATGTACTGATGCCAAGGATGCAATGAACCTTCCTATAGTTGTTTAGTAATCTCTCTTTGTTGCTTAAACAGTTACTGATTGCAGTCTTAATTAGTTATTTTCACTAAGCATATGAGTAGGCAGAACAGTTTGATGGTTATTAATAAGAAACACAAGTGACCAATTCTCAAATTTTTAATCTGTGGGTAAACGAACAATGGTCTTCTAGGTTAGCACTAATCTCTACATGCATGCCTATGATATACTTATTTGTGTTTTCATGCGTGTATACCCTCTTTCTATCTCTAGCTGTTGCTAGAAATAGGCAAACAGTTGAGCCCCCCTGCTGTATCTCACTATATATAGACATCATGCATATGGTATATGAAACGCCGTTTATCACCCATTCAATTTCACTCACTGACATATCATTCACCTGGAATTATGCCTTGTCAGGTTCCTCATGATCAGTTGCCTTTCTTCCTCAAGAGTTAGAGCCAAATAAATGCAAGACAGAAGGAGTGGTAGGAAATGGGGACAGATATACTCATCATGGATCAGTGTAACACAGAGAATTAATGGTGGGAAGGTGGAGAGATGGGAGTAGTAGAGGTAGACAGACACAGTAGAGAGAAGCATGCATGGTGTGGCAGAGAGAAGCATGCATGGTGTGCTTCAGTGCCAGGAGGGGAGCAGCAAATGGTGAAGTACTGAAGTGAGATAGAGAAACAAAATGCATTCAAAGCTAAGGTGTATGCACTTTGCAGGAGGGAGCAGCAAGCATGAATAAAGATATTAACAAGAACAGTAGGATGAGCAGCTAAAAATATAGTATCTTCGTTCACTTTGCATTTGTTGTTGAGCATATATATCCAAGTTTCATCGCTGTTATTAGTATTCTTTCGCCCTTACCTTCTTTTTTCCTTTTTTTTTCTCATTCATAAACTCGTCCTGCCATCTTGTGTATAAATAAGTAGAAGCCTCTCTTTGGACATAAATGGATGGAGCTAGTCATTTTATTGTGACACCCATTTTTTCTCCAGTTAATACTTATTGTGTACGTAGCCTTCATGCCTATGGAGGATAGGGGGAAAAACTGAAGCTCGCTTCGTCATCATATAAAATCTGTTAGTGCCTAGATACTGTCCCATCAATGTCGTAATTCATAACATTTTCAAAGCTGTTATTTCATTATTTGGAAGAATGTCAAACAAGAAGTTGTATGTATTTCTTGGTAGTATACAGCTCTAGTCCTAAATGAAGCTTTTGTTTCAAGTGGATTGGAAGAGTTCTACACTTCCAGGATCTTAACAATTAATCTCTCAAGCATGTGTACCGTCACACCAGTCAACTTGCCAATAGTACAGTACATATGCTATCCCTTTTCATTCATTACACATGGCCGCTACTCCCAGTGTACTCACCCCTGCAGCCATCACATGCTAAGAGCTTTTTTTTTAGCTAAAAATATTTTAGTTTTAAAATGCACACTAAAATACACACACGGTGATGGGCGATAACGAGAAACCTTGATCGTTCGTAAATTTAAAATCCAAACTTTATTTGATACTTCAATAACTGAGAGGGATTTCAAAACCTAGTCATAGCCTGCCTTTTTTTCTAAAAAAAATGGGTTGATATTTGTTCAAATCATAAAATGTCCAATTACAGATGGTATACTCACAAACAGGAAAAAACATCTCTATCTCATGGTATGAGAAGAAATCAAGTTTGATAAGAAAGCATATAGTACTAAGTTTGTTGTGGTTCACAACGTACTGTACTATTTCTGTAGAAAAGTCTTAGATGTGTCCTGATGCAAAAGATCATGACATATCAATGTACTAGCTACAACAACAAATTTTCACTTGCGGTAATTTACCTAAAAACTTGAAGCATCATTCTTTTCCTATAGATTGTTCTGTGTACAGGGAGCTAGAGTGAGAAACTGTTTGGACAAGTAGTCTTTAGCAATGGCTTTTATGGATTGCACTGAAATCAACGGATCTCACAGACAACTAGGGCTGACTTCCCATCTCCCCAACCTGGCCACAATTCATTTTCATATTCCATGGCTAGCCTGTGTCATTGTTTAACCGATCCCATAGCTAGGAAACCATATTAGCTGGCCAACTAGGTCTACTCCACCCATGCACATTTCTTAATCCTCCTCGCAAGCTGTTATGTAGAAAGTGTAGTGCAAACCAAGGTTTTGGTGTACGTGTAATCTAGAGGCTTAACTAAGCTCCTTGTCCCCATGTCAAGCTATTGACCCACATTACAAATTCAGGAATCAGAGAGCTCGATCTAGCGTTGTACTAGCAGACAGTGGTGGCACCAATCAGTGCCAATGGCCATGTTGTGGTAGGGCTCCCTTGCATGGGAGAAAGAGAGAAAAACAAAGCTCTATGACATGGCCATCCCTTCTTGATACATGCCAAAATGTAAGGAGAGCAACAGCCTTGAATTTACGCAACTGTCTAACACTATATACGGGAAAGACCCCTGCTACACGTACAAGCAGACCTCTACACAAGGAGTGACTGACCACCCGGTCCCTCCTTGTCAGCCGCATCAGCGCACACCGATTTATCGTGGAAAACCCTTTGTTCCTGCAGCAATTTTCTCCATGGAATTCCATGGCTTAAATGCAGAAACAGACGGGGTCGCTTTGGTGTATCTAACTCTGGGGACCTCTGAATTTAGTCCCTAGTTGTTGTTGCTGTTGCTGCTCCTGGGCACGGTTTTGGAGTTATTGCCACGACTATCTGCCGGCGCTATGCAGTTACCAACGCTAGCAGTAGGAGCTGTCGCCATTCCCTCAGTCTGCGCTATCTTTGTAATTTGTGAGAGACCTGTGCAAAGATTAGTGGTATCTTTCAATCATTGGACTCGTCCAAAAGGACAAGTGTTCTTTTGCGCGTCCTGACTTACACAACAGTGCATTGCTGTCTGGGCCAAAAAGGACATACGAGATATACGTGCATATATGAAGGTAAAGCTGCAACTATGAGTCTATGAGCACAAGGATACTGAAAAATTAAACGACCAGCAAGAAACAGGTTCAAATAAGGTATGTATCAAACTGCAATGCAACAGAAATTAATATGATTCTGCACGCTTCCCTTCTGGGCATCTTGATTACATGTCTCAACAAACATGACCACATGAAGAACAACGTTGTAGCTGTTACCATCCAGATGGAGAAAATTAAAGAGATTGCATGCAGATGCCATCATCTGGACAAGATCATGCATGCAAGCAATGGTCCATCTGCCAGGCCAGAAAAGATCAGATGGTCGGTGACTGGAGACTGATCCACAAACTTAAGCCTACAAGAAGGGTTAAATATGAAAAGGTCGCTCGTACAGGGCAACAGCCCACATCCATTGCAGTGCCCATCTCCCTCATCGAGTGCACGCATTCAGCATTCAATGCATAACATCATGACAGGAACCACGCAGTTGGAATGATGAACTTATCGTGAGCCATTGCAGGAGCAGCTTATACAGGCATACAGCTAAAAACAATCATGTCCAGGTCGCCCATTCACCAGGCCACAGCAAACAATAGTCCACAATGTCTTACATGTCATGTCCCTGAACTGAGAAAAAGGATGTTATTTTGTAGCGATCGATACAGACAAGGTTCTTGTGATTGTTCTTTGCTTGGTTCATTCATTCTATTTTGAAGACAATAACTTGTTTCAATCTACTACCACATTGAAATCAAGCAAACCGATAACAAAAAAAAAAGGAAGTTGAGAACAAGAGGTGGAACTGCTGGATGGTTGTACCACCTCAGGTACAATGTTATCAACTCTTCAAATCTTGCATCGTTTCCGACTCAACTGGCTTTGAGGCCAAGATCTTGCATACCGGCATGGTCTCGTTTTTACTCAGCAACTTGAGCGATGGATGGACGGGAATGTTATGCATTAATACCCTATCTCCGACATCGAGATTCGCCAGGTCCACCTCAATCTTTGGAGGGATGTGCTCAGCTGGGCAGAGATACACCAGGCTGGTCCTTATTTTCTGCAAAAAGCCTCCTGCATTGTCAATCGAATTTGATAGTCAGGTCAAGCACAGAAAGCAAAGTAATTCAACAGCTAGCAAATTACATCAAAGAACACCAAAGTATGAGCTAGGCGTTGCACATATGAAGGTGCCAAGTGGCTGAAGATACTGAACATGCCGGAATACTCCACCTTCACCAGCTATTTTTGTGTAGCTCGACTTGTATAGTCATGTGGTTTGTAGCTAAGAAAGAAGATAATGATAAAATGAACAACATGTATGTATCCTAGGTGCACATATACAGGAAGATTTTAGCTGGCAAATCTGATGCATATTGCTAGCATCCTGAGTCAATTAGACTTCAAGAAAGTGCCAAATGTATTATTCATTACTGCAGTCAGATAAATTTGTCACTCCCACCAAACTGTAATTCATGCAGTATGATCAACTGGCCACTTAAAAGTGTCGATGGAATGTGTGCAATCGAAGTGAGCAACTTCGAGCAATAACAAGTTTATACATTCAGATTTATACAAATTGATATTAAGTATATTTCTCATAGAAATACTTTCACAACCTTTATTTTACAACTTCCACAAATTATACAAAGTACAAACTAACACTCAGGTTAAATCATGAGGGCTACGCAAAGTCAAAAGCAACACTTTAGTATAACAGAAGGCAGTGCATGTCAGTTAATATAACGAGCCAACATACCATTAAACAAAACCTTACTAAGAAAGACTTCAAAACCCAGAAGTAGATGTATAAGCATGTCCAGTAACTCAAGAAACTGACAAATGCAAAAAGCAAGAGATACCAACTTGTAATATTTTGAAAAGATCTGCCAACCAGTATGTCCTACCCTGCTCAGAGCGTCGACTGACTGTGCATATCAACTATGAGCTGTATGCTTCCTGAAGTTCTATTCATTATTTTGACAGTTTGGCACTAACTGAATGCTGCTTAAACAATTAGGACAAGTCTGGAGGGTCTTGAGAATAAGCAATAACTGCTATGAACTTATGGCATCATAAACATGCAGCTATGATGATGGCTTCCCAGGTAAGACTAAACCAATGTATTGAGACGAGAAAATAAGCACATTGAAGTCAGCATTCAGGCCAGTGAGTCGAGTGTGGGAAGTTGTCTCTCTCACAATCAACCTGGCTTTCATAACCGGAAGCACATTTGGGACCTATTGATTGCAGTTTATCATTGCAGGAGTACCAAAGTCATGGTTGATTCCTTATTCCAGAGGTTTCGATACAAACAATGACAAGTGACAGGCCAGGACCACAGTTGATGCTGAAGTAAATAATAGAGAATATACATGCCACTTCTAGAAAACAGATGAATCTAAAAAATGCATCAAACCTTGTATATAGAACTATTAAAATGCCCCTTAAATTCAAATGTTTTGTGAATTAGGATAAAGCTATTGGAATGCCTACAGGGAGTAATATCTTACTGTAGAACTTTTATTAGCTTACCCCAACTTGCCTGGGACTAAAAGGCCTTGTTGTTTTTGTGGTTTTGGAAGAACGAAGCCAGGATTATATTTTTGGAATCCCGAGACAGGTAATTGGTATTTACTTGGGTGATATCTTAACAAAAGTAAAGAAAGAGCAAGAGATACCACACAATTTTTTACTTACCTACACTTGAGAATGTTGCAGTGGAAAAGTTGTTTACATATGCATGTGTTCGTAATCAAAAGAAGTCTATAGACAAATACAATCAAATTGGGTTCTGCCTGCTTATGGCAGGAATGGAAGGGTCTACTCATGATACATAAATATCCCATAAAACATGCTAATTGGTTTCAATTTATTCCTATAATTAGGAAAAAAAGTTGTTTGGGTACGCCATGCATATTGCATGCACAGCATCAGTACTGTTATTGTTTGAAGAGACCTTATGTTTAAGGCTTTAAGCATCAGGATTTGTTTTAAGTCAACCCTCTCATGGCATGATAACCTTATAGACAATAGTAGTTTTTTTTCCTTACACGACCTTTCACACAAGTTTACACCGAATCCACAGAAAAACTCATGCTTCCCCATTCTTAGTTATGGCTCGTGACATGATCACTGGAAGAAGTCATGTTTTAAATTTCTTCAGCTCCCCATCCAGCACCCATTTTCCCCAGTATAACATGCAGACAGGCTCAAGATTCACAAAAACAATGCGGACTGCAAGATGAGCAAAGTGGCTTTCAAGTGCCAATTTTGTTCTCATTTTTTATTTTTAAGTTTTGGACAAGTAAGATGATATATTTTGTTTATAAATTGTGGATATATTCTGCACCACAATAGTAGATGCATATTGCCCTCTGTAATCAACAACAACATGGTAACAATCTCCTTTTACCAGATCAGCATGGCAACAATCTAAGTTTAGCATTTCATTTAACTGCAGAGGTCTGATCCTCAAATTCTGAACAACTCCAGACAGATAGAGAAATGCTATGATCAGGAAGTCTCTATTACCTCTACATGATTTTGAAGGGAATCTCAAGCTAAAGCTTGAGATATCTTCTAGTTCGACAAACGATATCCACAACACTGACTAAAGCTCCTTTTTGAAACAGACAATTTCAAGTGCTTTGATAAATGCAATAGAAGAGAGGACATATCCAAGTCCTCGCTCTTCACTGTCCATTAGGCATTAGCAAGAAAACATGAGAAATTCAGAAAGTTGAACAATGTAATGGCACAAAAATAAGTCAATGAGTGCCAGTTAGGCAGTTACACCATCTACTATGACTTGCTATTCTTACGCAGCCATGGTATTTGGGTAACTTTGTATCTACTTGTGGAAGCAAACAATTCTTTGTGTTTGTTTCGGACTTTCATTAATGAAAAATAGATTTGCCTAGGTAGGCATGTCATACTACTGCCAATCAAGAAAACTTGATGTTCAGACAAGGAAATGAAGAACAAAACAAGCTGTACAGCCTGTCTGAAATGTCATGTTTACATGGCTGGATGTAGTACTGAAGTACTCAGTTCCTCAGTCTTCACTGAACACCAGCAAGGATCAAAGAGGATCAAAGAGCTTGCTCTACAACTAATATTTTCACACAGGCCACAGCCATGTACTTAGGAAATGCAAGACAACAATTCTAAGTATGTGTTTCAGTATTGAAAAAGAAGATTTCTAGATTGGCATGCCATCTACACTTTCTATGCTGAGCATACCAAGAAATGCTGTTGAAAAACAAAAAGAAAGATGTAATACCTTTCTTCAACCCAGGGCAAGCACTCTCCCCCTTGAACTCAACAGGCAAATTCACCTTCAGCATTGTTCCCTCATCTGCCTGAACCATTACCAAGTTCAATATATGCCCGGTACTCTCATCTCTATGCACCTGCACACAAAGAGCATATGCATCACATAGAGTCCCCTGTATGCCAGACGATATAGGCCTCTGATACTCAAAGCACAGAAAATTTCTGTAAGGAAGCATACTGCCAAAACCAGCATTTGGATTTTTGCCCAACCAATAGAGGAAACACGAGGAGGATGGCAGTAGGTCCAAGAATTTATTTGAAGGTCGCACGAGAACAAGAAGTAACTATATGTAAGCCTACATGCTATCATTTAGCAAACAACATTTACGAGCAACAGTTTCCCTAACGAGCATTTCGTCGAACACAAGGTGAGCAGACCAGCGGCCCCCTACCCCGACGGATCACAAAGATGCTACTACTAATTTCTAGATTTTCTAAATGCCACACAGCCAATGGGTGCAATCTTTGGTGGGAATACGAGAAAATCCCGAGTACCTTGATGGGGAGGACGGTGCCGGAGTGCACGACGGCGTTGGATCGTTCGCCCGCGCGGACCTGGAGGCGGACGGGTGTGGAGAGGAAGTAGGGCGACTGCTTGACCATCTCCACGAGCTGCTTCCTTTCGGCGGTGAGGAGCTTCCGGTGGGCGACCCCGTTCCCGGGCGAGGCGCCCGCGAGCGTGAGCAGGACCGCCGGGACGCGGCCGTGGCGGCGCTCCCGCGCCGCGGCGCGCGGCCCCGACGTCTCCCGCGGCACCGCCTGGATCGTGTGGTGGTACGACGCCGAGGCCGCCCGCCGCCACGGCGCCGACACCCCGGCGGCGGCGGCGGCGGCGGCCTTGCCGCGGAGACACTGCGCCATTCTCGGGTTCTGGGTTTAGGGGAGCAAAAATGGAGATGGGCTCGGCTGCATGATTGTGCCAGTTGGTGATTTTAGCTGTAGGGGTTGTTGGGCCAGCTCGCGATTCGAAGGGCTTGAGTGGACCGGCCGTGCCTTCTCTTACTCACGGGCCAGGCGTTTTGAGCCCATTATCTCCTCGTTGCCTGCTTCTCGAGCGAACATCTAGTGCACTGCAACACAATCAAACTTCAAAGTTTTCTTAATCCATCTGCAGTTCTGCACACAGTAATTATTGTTGGTCATTTTTTCTTCCCTTTTTTTCCAGTGTGCAGTTGAAGGCTGAAAAGCAGTGGAGAGCCTCTAATTCTGAGAATGGTCAAGTAACTTTACGTTTCTATTGTTTCCGTTCTTGGTCATCATATGCTTATTTTCAAGGCTTTTTCACATTCTCTCTCCATACAGTCAAATTCGGATCATTTTGTTGGAATAGTTTAGTAGCAGCATCGAACAGCAAATGATGGGAGGCAAATTTAACCTTCGTCAATTACATTCGTTCATGAAGCATCTCTACATGGACGCTTAATTAAACCCGAGTAGTACTAGTACCCTACTTTATTTTATTCTCTTATATAATTATGCAGCCTGGAATTATAGATATTCGTCAGACCGATGGTAGCTTACTGATGCAGACATCACAATCTACTAGCATTGCACTGATCCACCAGCCCCTGCTGCCGCCACATCACCAGCCCCGCCGCTACTGGAATCTGGGGAGGTGGGGGGAAGCCCGCCGCCGACACCTCCCGGAGCTCCTAGACGGCTCCGTGGCTCGTGCCGTCCCTGGCCCGCGTCGCCCCTGGCTCACCCCAGATCCGGAGGGGAGAGAGCTGGGGCCCGCTGGATCCGCGCCGGAGGGGAAGAAGGGGGCGCGGATCTGGCCGGAGGGGAGGGAGTCGGGGAAGGAGAGGCCGTATCCGGTCGGAGGGGAGGGAGCTGGGGAAGGACAGCGCGATCCGGGCGGAGGGGAGGAAGCCAGGGAAGGAGAGGGAGGGAGGAAAGGGGCGGCGGCGGGGGCCGGCGCCGGACGCCGGGCGGCGGTGACAGGGAGAGGAAGGTGGGGGCGGGTAGGGGTGGCGGAGGAAGACGAGGGGGACGGGTGGGGTGCTGGGTCGGTGGGACTATATGTCCTGGGCGCTGCGGAAAAAAAATCACCGAGTGTCCTAGGTGTGACACTCAGTAAAGGGTTGCTTTGCCGAGTGTCTGACCTAGGACACTCGGCAAATCTATTTTTAAAAAAATTAAAAATTATCCAACAATTTCAAAAAATTGCCAAAAATTCACATGAAATAATATATATTCTCTATTGACTCTACAAAAAGTTTTATAGTCAAATCAAAACTCGACCGTCATTTTGACTCCAAATCTTATCGAATCCTTCTCAACGTTATTATTCTTCTTCTGAGATGCTTCGGTTTGTAAACATCGTACGTGACGAAATGTGCAAAACCTTCTCAATTATTTTCCACAGCCTCCACGTATGATATCATCACATCATGACAAATCTCATGATTTTCAGACTTTGCTTTTTTTTACAATTTAAAAATACCACTGCCACACGTTCGTGGTCGTGTTTCCTGAACAAGATGTTCGAAATTTCTTTTCATTTCACAGGTCATGTCTCAAATTGGGCCAAATAACATGAATATCATTTTTCTACTCATTTTATTCTATAATTTGAATCACTTGCTGTTCAAATTTGACTTATACCAAAATTTTTCTTGAAATGCAATTAATTAAATAAATATAGCAAACAAATTCAAAAATATACCAAACTTTAATATGGAGTAGCACATGTTGTACGTGAGGAGTAGAAAAAATTTCAAGGTGGAAAGAGGAAAAAATTTATTGTTTTGCCGAGTGACTCTTTAAACCCCACTCTTTGCCGAGTATTTTTTTTACACTCAGCAAACCCCCTCTTTGCCGAGTGTTTTTTTGACACTCGGCGAAGTCCCTCATTTGCCGAGTGTTCTTAGCCCGGCACTCGGCAAAGAGCTTGTTTGCCGAGTGTCCGAAAGAAAACACTCGGCAAAAAAAAAAACACTCAGCAAATTTAAGGTTTCCCGTAGTGACATACATGTTCTCACTTATCAGGAAACTCCCCTAATGTAGCATATACACATATTAGGGGAGTTTCCTGAGAAGTGAGAACATGGAGTCGTGGCAGGACTGAAGAAGAATAGAATGCATATCGGCGACATGTTGATCAATTTAGGGGGTGTTTGGATCTTTAGATCTTCTAAAATTTATGTCACATCGAATATTCGGAGGCTAATTAGGAGGACTAAATATGAGCTAATTATAAAACTAATTACACAGATGGAGGCTAATTCACGAGACGAATCTATTAAACCTAATTAATCCATCATTAGCACATGTTTACTGTAGCATCACATTGTCAAATCATGAACTAATTAGGTTTAATAGATTCGTCTCGCAAATTAGTCTCCATCTGTGCAATTGATTTTGTAATTAATCTATATTTAATACTTCTAATTAGTATCTAAACATTCGATGTGACAGAAATTTTAGGAGGGACTAAAGAAACAAACGCCCCCTTAGACTACTCAACGACAGAACTGCATGTGGGCGACTGTTCCGGTAGCCTCCCGGACGTGGCGCCGCTCCTCCCACTACAGTGCATGCCCCATCCTCGACAACACGACGCGCAGGGTGAACGGCGACGGCGGCCACTCCGACCGCAACGCGTGGTGAAGACGCCGAAGAGGAACACCGGGGACCAAGAACACCTCGTAGTCCGACGACACCGCGGGGTCGAAGGCGAGGTGCTCGTGCTCGAGGAAACGCTCCGTCCCCGCGCGCGGAGGCGGGCGCTCCGGCAGCGGCGCCCGGCCGGCCGTGGCGGGGTTGGCGACGCGGTCGTAGCGCAGGAAGGAGGCCCTCGAAGTGGCCGTCCACGCGGCGGTTGAGCGCCAAGTGCTCCAGCGACGGCAGGTCGCTGTAGCAGATGAAGAGGCCGCCAGCGTGTACGGGAGGAATTCCCTGCACGGTTGGTGCTGCTTGGCTGCGGTTGAAGCGTGCTGCTTGGCTGCGAATGGACATGGTCGCATACCCCTTGTTCCCTTCTTCCTCCTCCGTCTCCTCTTCCTCATCTTGTTCGCTTTTCCCTCTTTGTTTTCCTCCAACACCTCAGTTCTTTCAGTGGTTTGGCAGCCGGTATGTGCAGTGGGGGGCTCAATGCAAGCTGCTCAATGGCCGCTTGGTGGATTTGGATCGTCCATCCTTTCAGTTTGCTTATATATATATACACGCTACCTATGACAATCTGTCACGATCCCTCTCTATGCTTTGTATGGATGCTAGTAATCAAGATACAAGGAAGGCAAAAGTGTCACCACACGTGCCATGCGTGTATCAACTACTTGACTTTATACGCTATGCATTTTGCATGCATGCACCAACTACTTCCCGTCGTCCGTCCCTCGCCATTTTTACGAACAAGACACGCTAGAAAAAATAAATCTAGACACGCTAGAAAAATAAATAAATATTAGAATTTCTTAAAAAGTCAGAAACATCCTACTATCATATCATTAGAATCTAATAATCACAGCTATTGCTTTCAAAAAAAAATCACAGCTATTGGATGTACTATGTATTCTAGAAAATTATCCATCCATCGGGGAATCCCAGTACCCATAAAAAAAGAAGAAGACGAACTTCTACTAGGATTCCTCTGTAATCCTACCAGGACTCATATTCTATAATCCTACTTGGAATCATATCCTGTAATCCTACTAGAACTCCTCCTGGTAACCGACTAGTAATCCCGTCCCCTGGAGTATATAAAGGAGGGCAGGGGTACCTTGATCGGCAGAACCACAATAGAGGACCAATCCTCAATACCAAATAACACCCAAGCGTAGGGCGCAATATACAACACCTAAAACAGGACGTAAGGTATTACGCTACTTTGGCGGTCCGAACCTGTATAAATCCATGTCTTGTGTCCTCGCATTTACCTTCGAGTTCCAGGTCCGGCGATCCCCTATTGACCAATCTACTACCTCAGGATACCCCTCGGTAGGTTGCCGGGTATAAACCACCGACATCTGGCGCGCTAGGTAGGGGTGATCGTTGAGATCATCGAGCGAGCTTGAAGGACCTCATCATCAACATCAAGCTGCTTGGCGGACAACACATGAAGAATGCAATGCTTCAAGTTCGTCATGCCACCATTGAGATCAACTTCCAACGACCCTGCATCCCGAGTTGATCAGCAATAGCTACTCGGCGTAATTCCCGTGTGTCGTCCGCTCTATCGGATCCCGAGGTGGATTACGGCTCCGTATTTTCTCTCCGTGGCAACCTGGCAAGGAGATCAACTCATAGTCGGATTCCGAACCAGAGATCAACTCAAAGACCGAAGTAGTCTCAGCCACGTATCAAATCAGAGAGAGAATCAGCGTCAAGAAAGATTCAAAAGCAAGAGAGAAGTAGCGCAAGTACCTGTTGCTACGGCTTAAACTTTGATTCGCTGACTTTTGCTACATGCACGAGGAAGGCCACCGCAAGAACTTTCGAATCTTCAGCTAACGGGATGTATGCGAGCACTACTACACCCACATCCAACCGCATCGACTCACCAATGACTAGTTCGAACTACTCGTCTCGACTAGAAACTAGTCGAGTGTCGGTATTTTATACCCGGCAACCTATTGAGGGGCATCCCGAGGTAGTAGAATTGTTGGTGGGGAATCGTCGGACCTGGAACTCAAAGGTAAAAGCGAGGACACAAGACACGGATTTATACAGGTTTGGGCCACCAGAGTAGCGTAATACCCTATATCCTGTTTGGGGTGTTGTATATTGCGCCTTACGCTTTGGTGTTGTTTTGCCTTGGTTTAGGCTTTGAGGATTTGATCATCTGTTGTGGTTCTACGAGGTCTTAGCCTACCAATCTAGGGACCCCTGCCCTCCTTTATATACTCCAGAGGGTGGGATTATTAGTCGGTTACAAGGAGTCCTAGTAGGATTACAGGGTATGTGTCCTACTAGAATTACAAGGGAATCCTAGTAAGAGCTATCTTCTTCCTTCCTTGCGGGTATTGGGGATCTATCCCCGACAGCCCGAACTTGTATAAATCCGTGTTTTGTGTATCTATCTCGGTAGGTTACCAGCACCATCTTAACAATTATGAAAATAGTCAAAACTAATCCCCATTGTGAAAAACAACTTTTAGGCTACATAGTAGACTAAATCTATATCATGATTGTGGCCGTTGTGATTTTAGCTGTAGAGCTAGCTCACGATTTCGATGGGCTGGCCGTGCCTTCTCTTACTCACGGGCCAGGCGTTTAGAGCCCATTTTCTCCTCCTCGTCTGCTCTCGAGCGAGCAATCATGTGCATCGGCAAATCTGTTTTGGATAACTTATCATATCTAGCACACTACATCGCACACTAGTAGAGAATGCTCCCAGGAGGCCCCCCACACGTCATAAGTCACGTGATTTTTCACGTGAAATATGCACGTGCACGCTGCGTGGGATTCAAATCCACAACCTCCAGCCTCGCGTGTAACTTCCTTGCCATCCCACCTACACACCACATCTGACTAGATAGGGGATGCTATCCTTTTGTATTAACGCGTGGGGACCCTTTTATCCCGGTTGGAAACACCAACCGGGATAAAAGACCCCCTTTTATCCCGGTTGGTATTACAAATCGGGATAAAAGGGTTCGAGGGATTTAGTCCTCTTTCAGTCACCTCGTTAGGGACCCTTTTATCCCGGTTGGAAACACCAACCGGGATAAAAGGAGGTCTTTTATCCCGGCTCTCAACCCTTTTATCCCGGTTACCAACCAGGATGAAGGGGGGGAGGTCTTTTATCCCGGTTGGTGTTTCAAACCGGGATAAAAGGTCTCTCAGGGTCTTTTTTTCCCACTAGCCTTTGCAACCGGGATAAAAGGTCCCGGTTGGTGAGCTCCCCACCAGTGACCGAGCTTTAGTCCCGGTTGGTGAACCTTTTGTCCCGGGCCAACTTTAAACCGGAACAAAAGGGGGCGCATCGAAAGCTAATTCTCTACTAGTGGCGGTCAACCTTCAAAGTTTTTTCTGCCATTTATAGCTAGGATAACCATTGTTTTTTTCCAATATTTCTTTTTTTTCTTAATCCATCTGCACACAGTATTTCTTGTTGGACACTTTTTTCTTCCTTTCTTCTTTCACTGTGCAGTTGAAGGCTGAAAAGCCGCAGCTCAAGTGCTCAACGTGGAGAGCGCGCCTCGATTGTGGAGAATGGGCAAGTATGAGCTGATACGGTGAGACGTATTAAACCCGAGTGGTACAAATTGATACCGTTTTCCTTTGGCAGAGCGAAGAACCAGAGAAAGTTAATGGCGGCCACTGCTTGATTAATTGGCCAACAGTCTGTGCACCAAAAGATTTGGGCGGTCTTAGGATACTTGACCTGGAGTGGTTGGTGTGTGCACTAAAATTACGCTGGTACTGGTTTCGGTGGAAACATGACTCTAGACCTTGGGTAGGCCGGGACATCCCCTAAGATAAAAGTGACAAAGAACTTTTCAACGCCTCGACAATAGTCACGGTGGGCAAAGGCAATAAAACGAGCTTCTGGTCGTCTTCCTAGATCAACGGAACAGCCCCACAAAACTTGGCCCCTAATTTATTTAAAAAATCCAAACGTAAAAACTTCACAGTGCAAAAGGTCTACATAAAAACTACCGGATTGAGCAGTGTGTCCTTTGGTAACGGGAGAAGAAATTAGGGAGTATGCGAACCTCTGGAAGCCATCCATTTGTTACATCAAGACCCGACCAAGAGGACAAGATTTCTTGGCGTTGGACGTCCGATGGAGAATACACGACAAAAAGTGCTTACCTTATACAATTCCACAGCCGGATGAAGAAATTAAACATTACACCAATATGGAAGGCCCAGGCTGAGCCGAAACGCAGAATTTTTGCTTGGATTCTACTTCATAGAAAAATCTTAACTGCAGATAATCTGGACAAGCGTGGATGGCCAAACGACTAAGTTGTGCGACATCGAACTGGAGACACCCACTCACTTGTATAAGATTGTCATTTCTCTAGAGTAGTTTAGGAGCGGTTGGTGAGCTGGGAGGCCATGCATAATTATTTACCCCAAAGCTGCTCGACATCCTCCATTCGTAGATGGTGGCGAAAATGTAGAACCCTCATCACCAAACAAAATAGAGCGCGGTTTGATGGACTCATGATTTATTCCTGGTGGAACATTTGGAAGGAGCGCAATAGGAGGACCTTCAATCACGAATCCAAGTCGATCGAGGATGTAGCTTTCCTTATCAGAGAGGACATTCGCCAGTTCCGGTTGGCAACGCAAGCGATAGGGCTTCCTTCCACCTCGACGATGTAAAGACCCTTTGTGCGGCTGTTGCGGCGGCTGTTTCAGATGTTGTACATGAGTAGCCTGCTGTTTTTTTCTCTGTTGTTTTTAGTAGTTGTTTGTATGCTTATTTTTTTCAAGAATGTGTATGTTGCACGTAGTATTTCATTAAGAAAAAGAAGGTGCGATCTATACAAGACGCGACCCAGCAGGATCTCAGGGCCTTATTATAAACCGCGGATCTCAGAGACGCAAGGAAGTACATTCACATTATTGCAAGTTATACGATCACCGGTAGAGGAACGACCCTCCATCCTTGACAAAAATCTCAGTCGTTTTTGAACCCGGAACTAAAGAGGCTTTAGTCCTGAGTCTAAATTTTTAGTCCGTGGAAACCCCTTTAGTCCCGGTTGGTGTTACAAACCCGGACGGTTGGTAACATCAACCAGGACTAAAGGTAACCTATACAAAGATTGGGAACATGCATCTGACCCTTCCGATTTCAATATAGGAAAGTGTTCAGTGACCCAATCTTCTGCTTGAAAAACTCTACTCTCGTTTCCCTCCTGAGGAAAACTTCGATTCGAGTTTAAAACCCTTTAGTCCCTGTTGGTGTTACTAACCGGGACTAAAGGGTCCCCCATGAATGAATATAAAAGGATAGCATCCCCTTCTTATTCAGATGTGTTGTGTAGGTGAGATGGTAAGGAAGCTGCACGCGAGAACAATGAGAAAGAAGGACATGGATAGATTTCAAGATTTTGTTTGATTTTTGGCTAATTTTTGGGCATTTGTTTGACTTGAACCAAATCTACGTGAATAAACCAAAACTAGATGAAAAGAGAAAATAAGCCAAAAAGGAAAGAACCTAATAGGTTGCATGAGTGTTTCATGCACGTACGTGATCACAGCGACTAAAAGCCATAGGTGCAGTTTCGTTTACAAAATGAGACTGGATGTTATCAAAGCAACATGGGTCCAAAGGACAGTCGTATGTGCGGATGAAATAGGCTTGGTATGTTCGAGTTGGCCGTATACAAGGTACGCGTAAGTACGCGGGTGGATGAGGAGGCCGACGGAGCTGGGGAATAAACGCGTATTGATAATTGACACACGTATGCATTCTGATCTGATCTCCTATTTGATGGTGCCTCATCTAGCAAGGCCCACATGGCATCAAGCTCAGAGCATCTAGTAGTTCACCGCGTACATCGGCACGAGGAGTCCGAAACTCTGGATAGAAATGTCGGATCAACTTGGCCATCAAGCTAAACGAACAAACAAGTTGCAGATATTCTCCAACAAACTTAGCGGCGGCCGAGGGGATTTTGGTGCGGCGTGGTGCCCTAGCAGGTGCCTATATAAAGTCCCATCCTCTCACGTCCAAAAGGGCTGATCTTTTTTCCATCGACGAGGTCTACTCCTTCACGTAAGAAAATAGAGATCTTTTTCCCATCCACCACAGGGGCTGCTAGGAGGAACAAAAGAGATGCAACTCTTCCCATCGAGCTCCTGCAAGACCCTTTTCCATCCACCGGGCCGACCCTGCCTCTCACGTCCATCATCATCAAGTTTCATCCACCATCGCACCTCTGTCCGGAGTCAAGTCGAGGCTAGCGAGCGCAGCAAGAAGCTGCCATGGCACCTCTCTTCGTCTTCGATGGTACAGGTTGACCTTAGATTCCTTCTCTATCCCCATCACAGATTAGATGCATACGCACAGTGGGGCCGTTCACTCATCTCGCTATCCGCTCGTCTCGTCGCTCGCTCATCTCGCCACTGGCCACGTTGGAGTGGCAGCAGAGGAGCGCGAGAGGCCGGATCCTGGAGGCGGAGGCGTGACGTCCACAGCCCACGGCGCTACCCGCGCCACTCGTTCGTCTCACCGCCGGCCACGTTGGAGTGACAGTAGAGGAGCGTGAGAGGCCGAATCCTGGAGGCGGAGGCATGACGTCGATGGCCCACGACGTCGCCCGCCGGTGGCCGGAAGCTGATGGAAGAGATGATGTCGTGGAAGACGAAGATGACACCGCGCCTACGGCTGGAGGCACTCGCATGTACAGCCGATAATGCCGACGCTCACCAATGTGTGAGTAGGAGGAGGCGTATTATGAGGCCATGCTACCATGCACGTACGTGTGTGTGCATGCATATGCACCAATGAGCCAATCAGAGAGCATCTCATGGGGCCATTACGTGTGTGTGCATGCATGTGCATCAATGAGCCAATCAGAAGGCAAGGAAGGTAGCCGACCATCTTCGTGGTTTCCTGAGGTCCTGTCGGGACGTCACTCGAAGATCATTGCGACCTTGACGACTGACTCTGCCGTAACGTCTACTCGGCTTCAACAACACGACCGTGCATATCCGACCCACCACTACTATGACTACAATGCGTCGTACGATGCTGAAGAGGACAGACGATGTGGGTGGGCGGAGCTGATGTCCCAGCTACGCTACACCGGCTCATGGATCGACGAGACTATGGATGACGCCGACGCCACACTCACATCAACACCACACATGCATGGAGAACTTGAAGCGAAGACCAAAGACGACAACCACGACAGTGGAATCGGAAGTGCTCCGGCAAGCAAGACATGCGGAGGTGATTAACTAGGAGCTTTTCGAGGCCCTAGGAACTAGAAGACCATGTAGCCCAAGACAAGATCGCTGTCAACAGGTTGTGAAGCGCATAGGGACTTGTATTTCTTTTTCTATAAAGATTAATAAAGTACTTGTTCCTACTTTTTATTTTGTGTACTTAGTACACTGGCACGCCCACACCATTCCAAAGGGTAAAAAAATCTTCGTGTGATTTTTCTCCTCAAACATGCTTATATTTCTTTAAATGATCATTACTCTTTCATCGAGTGTCCGTTTCTAAATCCGTTTGTACCATTGTGTTTCTTGCAATAAAATCTACAAAATAAGATCCATATTTGATATATTTTAAAGCTATTTTATATGGCTATCAAGTTATATTTATAAGTAGTGTAGCAACTTATGTATGGAATTTATGTACATATTATCAGATAATTATCGAGATACATCATCGACAAATTATGTAGAGATAACATATCAAACTTACAATGACTGTGTAACGACTTATGTTGTATATTTATTAGTCTAGTAGCGGATTTATATTGAGACTAATGCATCAACTTATGTAAAGTTTGTGTAACAACTCGCGTGCAAACAATATTATATAGTATGTCTAGTGGCAACTTATGAAGAGACAACACAGTTACTCATGTAGATACTTCATAGAGATAAACAATATAATGGAGGGTAAAATCATTTTTTAGCAACTTATCTGCATATTTGTTCAGAAGTTTACACATAAGTTGTCACACAGGTAATACATAAGTAGCTATTGTACATTCAATATAAGTTGCCAGTTTATAAAAAACTACTTCAAAATATATGCATCATGGATCTTATTTTGTAGATCTTATCATAATACACATAGTGGTGCAAACGGAATTGAAAATGGACAATCCATAATAAAGTTATTGTATTTTTTAAAGTAGAAAACCTCAAAAATATCAGTGGACCGTGACAGCCCACCTCCCTAACGTCAGGCTGTTAGTGTTTAGACCCGGCAACCTACCGAGGGGGATGGCCGAGGTAGTGTTTTGATTAGTAGGGCTCATCGAGATCATGAATTTGGTTAGTGCGGCTCATCGAGATCAGGAATTCAAAGGTAAATGCAGACACACGATTTAGACAAGTTCGGGCCGCTAGATTGAGTAATACCCTACGTCATGTGTGCTGGATTGAATTGCTTTAGAGGGAGGTCCCTGCCTCACCTTATATTGCTGGGGGCAAGGTTACAGGTCGGTTGGTTACAAGAATACTAGTCGGATACGACTAAAGGAGTTCTACTCTTATTACAACGAATAATTTTCTAATCCTCGACTAGTCCCTGTCTTTCCATATAGACTACGCCGTCCTACGCCATGGTCTCCATGTCAAATGCGTCTCGGTGTTCAGCCCCATATTTAGACCCATAGATGTATGTACAACACGCACACTCACGCGTTAGCGCAACTAGCCGCTAGTTAGCTTTTTCCAATCCAATAAGCTAAGAAAGTAAACTAGCTAATACATCTATCCATCACTTGGAGATGCTCATGACGGCTGCGAGGAGCCTAGAACAGGGGCTCGGTCGAAAATGCAGCAGGCTCCGGAGCACTACCTGCAATCAAAAACACCAAAAGACAGCACAAATCATCAGCGAGCTAGGATTATGCAGGCGAGACAAATGGGATTACATGCAGTGCAGGCCTGATCGAGAGAGATCGGGAGCGCACCAGCAGCAGCGGCCTCTAAGCACGAGTCGGGGACCTTGGCCGGGCCGCCGCAGCCCTGGGAGTACCAGATGAGCACGTCGTCGCCGGTGTACCCCGAGTAGACGAAGGGATAGGTGAGGGTTACCCGGCACAGGCACGGGATCCCGCCGCGCTCCACCAGCGTCAGCACCACGTCGCAGCACTCCGACGAGAGGGCGCCGGAGACGGCGCAGGAGCGGTCCAGGTCCCAGCCCAGGCTCGCCTCGCACCCCGGCGCGGCGACGGCGGCGCCCTCAGCGGCTGCCGAGTAGAAGGCGGAGGTGGCGGCGACGAGGATGACGACGGTGAGGAGGAAGGCGGCAAGGTTTCCGCCGCGGTACCGATCCATGGCAGCTTTTGGTGAATGAATGAAATGACCAGAAGTTTTGAAGAGAGAACGGCAAGACAAGCAAGCAAAGGACCTAAACCAGCTGCTTAGCCTATGGCGTGGTTGCGGAGCTGCTGGCCTGCAACAGAAAGGAGTGCGATATAGTTGGGTCATGCAAGTTCTCCTCGGCTCACAAACGTGTGTTGCTTATCATGCTTAATAGTAGTAGTAGTAGACTTTAAGTTGTGATGTCTTAACCATCCAACTATTTAGTTCAAAGCCACACGTTGCCCGTACACTCAGGGGGTGAAGCTAGACAATTTGGCTCCATGTGAAGGTAGTGAGAGTGGTTGCCTTCCTGATAAACCGTATGAAAACATACCAACAGTATATCATTATTAGTAAGACCCTTTTCAACGAAGAACTTAGAGCATTGTATCATACCTCTCGAAGGATATGTAGGATGGTTTCACAATTCATGGATAACTTGTGAGCACATCCAACATGACGTTGCTGCATACACATTGGCAAGAAACAACCCAACGTAACCTGCTGCTGTCTATCCGACAGTGCTGTTGCCTCTTAGTTATTATAACCCATCTGTTGCCGTTACTTCTTTTACTTCCTTTCACATTTGACCGCTGGTATTCACCCCTGTAAATGTAAACACGCTTTGCTTTCTACTATAATGAAATGGCAGAACACCTGCCCGAGCTTGCTCAAAGAAAAAAACAATTCATGGATAACTAGAAGGCGTCCTTTGCACGCAATTTTTTAAGTCGTCCGACTAATCATGATTAGTCACCCTTATCGCTCAGCTCATACCGATGGACCACCGATCCGACTTGCCCGACTAGAAAGCTGGTCGTCTGACTAATCGTAACTAACCGTGATTAGTCGTCCGATTAGGTCGAGGACAACTAGTATGAGGGGGAGAAATTTGCAGGACTGAAAAACACGTGGGCTTAGATTGTTTTGGACTGTCATTTGGGCACATTAGGTTTAAAATATACACCTCCACGGCAAGATTGCAAGATCAAGAGCGTGGGACTCACCTCCACGGTAAGATTGCAAGATCCAAGAGCGTGGGACTAGAAACTATTGTTAAGGTGGACATTTCACAAATCAAAACTCACGACTAAGTTACCACCTAACCATCAAAATTATCTTAATCATAGCTTTATATTATATACTATATAATATATCGGTCCAGTATATAGGACGACTAGATTAACAACTAGGACCAACTAGCCTCGACTAATCAGGCTGATTAGTCGTCTTATCGGTACCCTTACGACTAGCTTCGATTATACGATTTGAAAACATTGTTTGCACGTTTGTTGTTTGACCTTAAAAGCACACATTGGACATGTCAAAATACTGTGTGTATCAGTGCATAATTAATCTAGCTAATTTCTCACTACATCATATCATGTCTTTCTTAGAGATTATTTTTACCATCCAATAATACAAAACAGTATGTAATGCACCAACAACTGATAAAGTCATGTGATAGCTTCCAAACGAAGTACTTACGAAAAGCGTGCGCAGACATACCATCCTCAATATCTTACCTGGGCGAAATATCATGTGATAATCTGTTTGTTTGAAACAACGCAAACTCCTCCATACTCTTTTTCATGCATAAACTAGGCAAAGATGGACATCAAGTATAGCAAGACAACTTTATTCATTTATTTTCTTCTGCTTGACAGATACACCACAAATACCATTTTCTTATGTTATACAATTAGCCTAGGTCTTACATTTATTCATGAAGATGTATGTTGATGGTAGTTAGCGCGCCAGTTTATGAACCGCAAGAGCACGGATCATCGTAGTTTTTTTCTTAAAATATTCGTCAAGGTTTATCAATCCGTGGATCCGCAGCGAACTGACCAGGATTTTCTATCTAGTCTAACGGATTTATCATAACATGAAGCATCGATTGCATAACAAGGTAAACCTAATAGATATGAATGATGGAGCATAGGTTGATCAAATCCACATACATATGAGACAACATAACCAAGGGTAACAAGAGTCTATCATCTTCTAGTTGCAAATCTAGCTAATAAATAAGCACATCATGCATCTCATACAAAGCAATCTTTAAACTATTTCTACCTCCAGTCAACCTCCCGAAAACCCCCACCCTACACGGAAGCAGACCCCGTCACGATCCCCCTAATCGGCGGAGGCAGTTTAAGGGCACGACCGCTATTGATGCTCATTATTGATACACTTTTAGTGCAATTTGAATAGTGTTTTCATGCATATTTTTATAGTAACCCGTCACTTGGCACTTGAAATAACCTCATATTCGCATATGTGTTGTGTTTTGGACCATATTGTAAAATAGCAGAAAATACAACATAAATGAAGGGTTTTTCTACAAGTTGGATTTGGGCCTGGACATTGGATATTGGAAGGTCCAAACACGAACATTGAATTGCAGGCCCGCAGGAGGAGATGAACTTGCACGGGCCATATCATCCTCATCCAAACTCCGATTGGGGAGAATTTATAGCGAAAATTGCATGTCTCAAAATGATCTACAACTTTCGTATGAAGCGCTCGGGCATTGGAGGACTACAGAGGGCAGGCCGATCAGCCTATGGGAGTCCAGGCTGATCGGCCTTGCCCGTTTCTAACCCCGATCGACGTGCCCTTCACCCCACAACATCTTTGGACTATAAATGTCCCTGTTTTCCACCGGCACGCGCAATCCATCCACTAGAACTCAACGAAACCTAAGGCATTCACCAGAGGGAGCTGACGGCCGCCACAAGTCTGCGGAGTTGTCTAGGAGATGGCTTAGGCCAAACCCTAGCCACCATAGCTTCCATGCACGGTTGTGCCATGGTGGAGTTCATGAGCTAGTAGTGGATCATCGATGATATGTACTCGGAGGTGATGATCTAAATACATCTATTATGTGAGCAATGTTCTTCATGTCATCCGATCTATTAGCGACTCAATGCCTCTTTTTATGCTTTCTCTCTATCATGAATTTGCTTGTTCCTTAGTCTAATTCTACATTAGACTACCTAGCATGCCTTATATAATCATGGTGATTAGATCTGGTATGTTGACCCTTCTTGATAACTTTCCAAAGTGCCATGTAATCTAAAGATGAAGGCAAGCCACACTTTGAAAAGTTATCAAGATCCATCCTTATCCCGAGGTTACCGTCGAGCCAGGTCCACATGCAAGTGAAAATAAGGTTCCAAAACGTCGGAGGAGACTTAAACATGAAGAAATTGGAGTTTTGGAAAGTTATCCACGAGATCAAGTCAACCCTAGAGATATTTGCGCAACCCAAGACAACATGATCTTTCGGTGCAGTTTCGGAGACATAAACGACCTCTAATAAAGAAAGTTTGATTACCAAAGTTGTGGCCATCACGGAGAGCTTCAATTTCAATATATGGAAAGCATAATTTGGATTATGGAGCTACGAGATATGACCCTCGAAATACATTCTACGTAGAGAAGTCCAAAATTAGACAGATTATCTTGCGAAGCTATTTTGGGAACCTTAACTTCGTTTCCAGTGAAAGCAATGAATACCAAAGTTTAAAATCTTTTTGTGCTACACAATTTAGGCACTGGATTTGCCCTATTTGGAGTCTAGACGTGGGAGATACAATGTTGGGAAGGAAGGGCTGTGTAAAAGAAAAATTCTGGACAAGTCAGATTTTATGGAAATCAAGGTTGCTTAACTCTCAAGCAAGGAGCTCGTGCAAGGGAAGGTGGAGCACGCTTCAAGGATTTTCAAGGGTATAAATATGACCCCCTAGGCGCCCCCAAGGGATTGAAGAGAAGATTCAAAGCAGAAATAGCCGAGGAATTTGAAGAACAACCATCTACAAAGAGTTGAGGGCCGTGCAGTTGTCCGGAGGCTAGCTTAGGCTAGGTTCTAGCTAGCGTGATCACCCTGCGAGGAAGATCCATGCCGGAGTTCTGGAGGTAGGATTCACAAGTCGTGGGTATGGCCTCAGTGGAGATCTTGTGATGAACAATCTTTCATGGTGAAGTAATATGTCTCCTTTTATGATTTCTCCTGTTATGAGTTTGCCTATTCCAATCTATTTGTGTAGTAGATTACGTAGGGTGTTCTTGTAGTCATGGTGACTAGAATTGCATGCCTAATCTATCATAACAACTAGACATGTGTTTTATGTTCATGCCCTTAGACTGCTTGCACTGATAGGTAGGATCTTGACAGGACCTGATGCTGTGTAAGGTTGGGGTTTTCGGGAGTCAAAACGGAGGTGGTGATTTAAAGATGCTTTGAATAAGAACCACATGTTTACTTGCCATCTAGCTAGAACTACAACATATACATAGTCTAGGCTTTGCTCTAGATGAGTTACCTCTTGTTCATATCTGCTCATGCTTCGTATCTACTCATGTCTATTCATCCTTATTCACAATCATCTTACAACTAGAATCATGTTTCCTTATGCTTAGTTAGTCTAGATCCTGTAACTTTGTTTCCACGGATTGATAAATCTTAGGGGAATACTCTAAGGGAAAAGTTACAACTGATCCATGCGCTTGCGGTTCAAACTGTTGTGCTAACTGCCATCAACAAAGAACCATAAGCATCTTCTGGCGATCGTGATCATTATTGTACTCCACACGGCATTTTCATTTTTGTCTAGCAAGTCCTCCCCCATGCTTAGCATCTGTGCTAGGTATGGATGAGGAAGATGTAACATCTTGTGATTTTTCAAATCATGGTGCTCGCTTCTGGAGTTTTGTCTTCATGCTTTTTCACACTTGTCGCCATAATTGTCCATCACTTTCTTCTCCTTTCCTTTCATGAGAGCGCTTCATCATGCCTGCAAAATAATTCAAGCGCATACTACCCCAGGGTGACTATCTGGAGTAGAAACAGCTGCCAACAAACCGAAGATATCCCTAAGACCTTAACTTGTAGCATAGCTAACTTAGTAAAAGAAAAATAAAGGCCTAATGAGTGTAAGTGAGTGCAAGTGCATGCAAATGACATGAAGGAACATAAATAAAGACAATGTTTACACCAAGTTCTAAACACCATGCTTACAACTAGGTTGCTCAATTTCTCCATAGCCATAAAAATTATTAATCAAGGTCAAACACCATGCCTATCCTAAGATTGATAACAATTTACAGCACAAGAAACATAAAGCGCATTGCAAAGCTTATAAACCATTCGATGTAATATGGAGACAATATGGAGAGAGCTAGCAAGGTTTATTAAACTGAATGATGATTGTCTGCAATCAAGTCTAAACACCACATTTACACAAGATTGCAAAAGAAAAATATCGTACAATCATTAACATAGATATGAAAGCATTCATCATAAAGTTTTAGGAGAAGTTAAGCTAACACATGAATGATGGAACAAATGCAAATGCAAATGCAAAAGGGTTAGCAAAAACAAGGGCTAGTAAGGTCGAAAAGACTATCGATGTTGTCCTGCAATTAGTTGATTCAAAAATAATTGCTTAGAATGCCGAACAAGGCTGGCCACTTCATAAGAAGTCAAACAATGTCAACAAAAAATCATTCATCGAAAAGCTCCAACAACCAAACTAAATGCAGTTCCATATCAGAAGTTCCCAAATAAAGATCTAGCCCAGAAATTCTATCAAGGGCTAACACCAGCATCAAGGGCGATCATCGACGCATCGACTGGAGGATCAATTATTAACCTCACCTCAACTCAAGCTTTCAAATTATTCAAGAAAGTTGCAGACAACGATATATGGGCATCATCGGGTGCATATTCCCAGCTCAACCAAATGGAAATACATAAGGAGTGTTGTAGGTGGAGCGTGATCAATTACTCAAAGGAAAGATCGACTCGCTGATGACAAGACTGAAGAAGATGAAAATAAAAGAAGCTCAAGCTATAGACCTGAAGGCAGCAGAAGCAAGATCAACATGTGAAGAGTGTGATGACTATAGCCATGTCGGGAAAAATTATCCAGAGGAAGCAAAGTTGTTGGAATACATGAAGAAGGGGGAATGGTTTCCACCATCCAACTATCGGTATGGACAGAATATACCATAATAGACCTTAATTCAATGCAAGCTCATCCATTCAAAACACAGTGCCTTTATGCATTTAGCTGAAGGGGTTTATGAAAGAGCAAGGCAAGATTAACAAAGACATTGTCACTAAGTTCAAGGCTATGGACAAGGTACTGGAAAATATTGATAGCAAGGTGACACAGGTCGGAAGTTTGAACCACCAAGTGATGAACATGATGAAGATGTTGGAGACTCAAGTTACCCAATTAGCTGGGCATTTATCAAAAAATGAAGGGAAGTTGCCAGGACAACCAAGGAATTCAGAGTCAGCTAAAGCTATTCAAACTCGCTCAGGCAAAGAAATAGAAGACCCTAAACGTCCGTCGGGAGTTAGGAAGTCTAAACCAGCTGTTGAAGCAGAAATGACTTCAAAGGAGAAGACACATAAACCGCCTCCGAAGATTGAAATAGAAGAGCTAGAGTTTGAGATGGTTGATCAAGATGACACCAAGATTCTGCCAGCAAAGCCACGCAATCATCTAGGTAAAATTGACGAACAGTTTGAAAAAATTGTTTAATTGTGCACAGGTTGAACATAAATATGCCACTATTGGACGCTCTACAAGTTCCAACCTACGCTCACTATTTCAAAGATATACTGACGAATAAGTGAGAGATCCTATAGTTCACTACATATCATAGCAAGATGACAAAAGAGTGCATTGCTGCGATCGCTAATTAAGCAAGCTCCCGAGAAGAAGAGACTCAGGATATCCAACCATCCCGTGTTCAATTGAAGCGTTGATGTTCAAAAGAACATTATGTGATCTTGGCACGAGTGTGAGCGTCACGCCTAAAGCTGTGTTCGAGAAGCTATGCCTGCCGGAGTCGGAACCAACTGCTATGTGCTTGGAGTTGGCGGACAACACCGTTCGCTATCCTGAAGGTATCGCTGAAAACATACCTGTGAAGATCGGGAATCACTTTGTCCCTATCAACTTCGTGATACTCGAGATGGGAGAAGAGCTAAATCCCCACTCATATTGGGAAGGTCATTCCTGAAGACCGCAAGAGCAAACATAGACGTTGGAAGGACAAGATCAAGTTTGATATTAATGGTACGTTAAGCGTATTCATATTTTGTCCACCTTTTGAGGTATACAACATGATTTCTAACAAATATATACCGCCACATCGTAGTGTCAAGCAGGAGAAGAAAAACAATGAGTGGCTGCCATGCTTCTTTATTGCAGATCAAAGGACAAAGTATTGAGTATAATTGAAAAAAAAAGCCTATGACACATGGGTGTATGACTTTGAACAAAGTGACAATACAAAGGAGCGGTGGAGATTGTTTTGGTGGTGCTATTCATGTGAAGATCTAAAATTTAGGTATAATAATAATGAAGTGGGCATGTGAAAGTTATTTTTATTTTATAATATGTAGTAAGTATTCTAAAATATTTTGGAAGAATATATTTTAGATTTAAGGTCACGAGTGAAATTTTTTTAACTTAGCAGTTCGTGGGCAGACGTCTTCCACTTAGCCCGTCTCCTCGATCACAAAACGTAAACGGACCATTTTCATTCTAGTCTGGCAACCGTAGCCGTGTACAGACCCACCGCGTTACCACGCGCGCGCGCCGGCGGCGGAGCAGGCCTCGCCGCCGGAACCAACCCCTGCCCCCAACCTCCACTCTCCCGCGCGTGTAACATCAGACCGTGGAGGGCTCCCGGGAGTCACTCACTCCATCTCTCGCTCGCGCGTCCGCCCCCGAAACCCCTGTTCTGGTCAACACCTCGTCGGAGACCGCAGCGATGTCGGCCGCGGCGGGGACGCCAGCGGAAGGCGGAGGGGATCGGCCGTGGCAGTCTTACCATACCGCGTACACCAACGCCAAAGCTGGTACGGGCGTGCTTTTTTCCTTCTGTTCCCTTAATATTTGGGGTTTTCAGGGGTTTGGCTCGGCCCCCAGCTTCGAACCCTACGTCATAAATTTTCTCCAGACGTACTTTAATAATTGGGCCGCTTAACATTGAAACAAATTGGAACTGATTTTCACTCTGCCATTGGATGAGTCAAGTTAGATGTGTATCTGATACTGTATTAGTTCCATCTGTTTTCTTGAGTCAATGGGGGAAGTTCAATGGTGTGATAAAATTGTAAGAGTGGAATCTTAACACATTTCAAGAGAACAACAATGTTGTGATTTTATTCTTTACATAATTTGGAATCAGAATTTTCCACGTTAATAGAGATTACCTTGAAAGGCAACCGGAGCTGACTGGTGTGTTCCCCTTTTGTCCACAGTTCTTTTTGTCCAGTAGACTAGTACTTTGTTAATCATGGCCACTATAACTATAAATGTGTAATGTGTTCTATGTTCTAACGTTTCTTTGAGATTTTTGTAAATTATTCTCTTGTGCTGTTGCATTAGGAATGGAGGGAGTTGACAAAGAGAAGGTGCAGAAGGTAATCTATGAAATGAGTAAGGGTTCAAAGTATTTTGAAAATGAGCAGAGGAAGGAGGCATTGACCAAACAAAAGATTGAATATCTCCGTGCACAGTGTGCAACACTGACTGATAATGACATATCACATTTTCAGAAGGTATGGACTAAAACATTTCCATGCTAGCTTTTGTCTGCCATTTAATTTTTATAATTTGTAGACTATATGCTTACATATTGCTATACAACAAAACTAGAAGACAACAAAATATGTGATTCCTTCAGGTTAATATCAAGTGGTCAATTCATCAACGTTTAGTTGTGCATCTGTGCTCTGTTGAAATACTCATTTTTGCATGAGTACATTTACCAACCTAACCTCATTTGAGCTATGGTTCATGGTTATAAAGCTATTTGATTCATAGCATCAAACAGACACTGTAGTAAGCCAATGTACGTGCGTGGCATATTTTACTAATAGCTTTTTTATTTTCCTCCCTAATGTTTTTGTCCCTACATGACAACATAATTTTCAGGTTGCTGAAAAGAAAATGTTGGAGTTGGAGGCTTCACGGGATCTTTCAAAGATATGGCTTCACACTGACATGGATGCCTTTTATGCTGCTGTTGAGACATTGGAGGATCCATCCTTGAAGGGAAAACCATTAGCAGTTGGTAGTATGTCTATGATAGCTACTGCCAGTTATGAGGTGAACATACTAACTTATCCTGGAATAAACACAAATCTTTTAATTTTGATTACTCTAAATAATGTGTTTGATTTCCATGTTTGAAGATGATAGCTTTAGATCTAATGTCGATCAAAATTTCAATGTTGGATATCCTTGTATAATAGACTGAAAACTGGATTGACCAAAGTTTTTTTACCCTTGTCAGTAAAGGTACAAACAGTATTCCACTTTTATCTAATGTATAGTTTAATTGATTAACTGATGCAGGCACGAAAATTTGGTGTTCGTGCAGCAATGCCTGGTTTTATTGGATGTAAACTATGTCCTGGCTTGGTTTTTGTCCGGCCAAATTTTGAGAGGTACACTCATTATAGTGAGCTGACAAGAAAAGGTTTGTAAAACAATATTAATTAAATCATTACAGAAAGAACTATAATGCTAGATAATGTGCTGATATGAACTGATTATTGAAGTATTGGTGCCCTTAGTTTTCCAGAGATACGATCCCAGCTTCATTGCAACAAGTCTAGATGAAGCATACCTCAATATAACAAATGTCTGCATTGAGAGAGGCATTACAGGAGAGGAGGTAACGGTGAACATTTCTAATTGTTACAGTGCTTTACTTACTAGGAGCATTTGAATTGAGTTGCTTATCACACCTCACATGTTAATCTAACATTCTTGTACCACATGACAAAGTTTACTGATTACATCACTGGTTTTCTTAGGTTGCTACTGAACTTAGGGCTGCCATTCATCAGGAAACTGGTCTAACATGTAGTGCTGGGGTTGCTCCAAACCGCATGATTGCAAAGGTCAGAACTTGAAGTTATTTATTATTTTTATAATTTGAATTTTGTCATTAAAGTGGCAACATTCTGTTCCTGTTATTATTATTATTACCTATTTCTTTTCTTTATCTGGCTTTTAGCTACTATCTTGTTGGGTTAACACAAAATTAGGTAATAAACAGAACCTAGTTGGCTTGTCCTTGGCTACTGGTAGTGTTTGTTTTGCATAAGTACATAACCAATGTATGTTGCAATCTAAGCTGTTGTTTAGCACGCATGACTGGAGATCTTTTTTTGGTTTACTAATCCTATTTATTTATTTTTTAACAGTCTTGACTCTTGTGTTCTTATTCATATTGGTGTTCCTTATCCTAGAGCAAACTCACAAGGTTCCTTTTGCATTTTTTATCCCTTTGCTAGGTTTGTTCTGATATTAACAAGCCCAATGGACAGTTTATTTTGCCAAATGACCGGGAAGCTGTATTGACATTTGTATCTACATTGCCTATAAGAAAGGTACTTCAATTTTTGCTATATATATTAAAAAGTGTTCCTTTTTGTTCTGTTTTTGTTTTACTTGCCTATTTGTTCTTGTTTTCCTCTTCATATTTGATCATTTATTTATGCCGTAAGCAAAGATGTATTGTAACCAGTGTACAGACTCTTGATAATGGTTTTTTCTATGCATTTATGAACTCACATTTTATTTCTTCAGTTATTATGTAATATTGTTCATTTGGATATCTGTGAAAAAAAAATAGCTGATTTGCTATTTGAAGATCTTTGTATGCAGATAGGTGGCATAGGTAAGGTGACTGAGCAGATGTTATGTCAGGTTCTCGGAATCAGTACATGTCAGGAGATGCTGCAAAAGGCTGCTTTCTTATGTGCTCTTTTTTCTGAAGGCTCAGCTGGTCCGTATGTCAATCACCCTTGTTAGATATTCTGTTTCAAGCTTTTAGAAAAGCTATATTAATCTATTCCAGGCAAGATCTCAGAATTAAAATTGGAATCCATGTCTTCAGATTTCTTTCTTTCGGTTGGTCTTGGATTAGGAGGTACAGAAACTCCAGAGCAAAGGCAAAGGAAAAGTATAAGCTGTGAGCGAACTTTCACAGCAACAAGTGATTCTTCTTTGCTTTTCGACAAATTAGGTAAATTATAACTTATTTCTGTAACTGGTTAGCCTGATGATTCTATATAATCAAGTGTTGGCATCCTACCATTTATAAACATCTATTTTGCTTAAGCAACTTGGTTTTCTCACACAAGGCTGATTGCTCTACAAGCAATATCTTCTCTTGCTTACATTCTTTTGCATTATGCGATCTATCGAAGTACTAGGAATGGCACAATTTATAATGCATTATTGATGTTTTTTTAGCACCTTCAGAGGTCAGTTTGAACAGTGTTTTTTTTCCGGGCGAAGATTGCTTATACTGCTGCTATATCATGCTTATTTATGGCAGTAATAATAAGATTTTTCAAAGATTTTTCTTTGTATTATGTGAACAGGCCATTTCCTACGATATATCTGTATATCCATAGTTTTGTTGTGGGTTCTTTGGTGGTATATTCTGCTACCTTTTCGTGTAAAACACTATAGATGTCATCATGACTTCCATGTGCTACTACACCTAATGTGATATGTTAGCATGTGTTTGGCTTGGGGACCAAGTGGGATGGGTCGGGTTCATCCTATTTTTCTAGGTTGGGTTCAACCCATCTCATTTTTGGTTGCAAGGGATGGGTTCATTCTAGTTTTTTGTTTGGTTGGAGGGGTTGAGAGGAATATGATGGATGTCATTTTAACACCGTTAACAACAAGCACCGGTGGGTCTCGCTTGTCAGCGTCTTCTATTTCTTTTTTCCCCTTCGTCTTCCTCACGCCGAGTGATGCAGCCTCGCGGCTCCCCACGTAGCCGCTCGCGCGTCCCGCCTGGCTGTGCTCCCCGCACCTCCGTTTGCCTTTGCTCCCACGCGCCGATGCCTCCCAGCTGGTGCCGCTCCCGGGCTTGAGTTCGCCCACAACAGAGGAGCTTGCACGGCCAGGCTTGAACTTGCCCACGATGGACTGGAGGGGCTCCAGAATCCTCGCCCTTCCAGAGAAATTTGTCTATCCTAGTGAGTCTTGACTCAATTAATCCAAATCGGAGCTTCCTTTATCTCTTGTGAACTTATTTGAGTATCCATCTTCACAAATCCACGACAAGGATGACGGGAATTGATGTTTTTTTGGCCAGAATCCATGGAGCCACAACGGGGTTGCAAAGGGGCTGCGGTGGTGCTCGAGCTCGAGGCCGCTCGTGCCTGCTCCACCATCTGAGCCTCCTCGCCACTGCCGTCCAAGCCCATGTCGGCCACCTGGTCCTCGTGCCGTGCCAGCCGCCCAGCCCCGCGCTCCCTTGCCGAACAGAGCAGGGACGGCGTCAACTGGCGGCGGACCTCCCTTGGGACGGCCCCCCGAGCGCATCCCTTGGCAGCTCACATGCGCGGCCCCCCGAGCGCATCCCTTGGCAGCTCACATGCGCGGCCCCCCGCCAGCGTCGTGCAGCTCCGCCGCGCCGTCCCATCTTGCTCCACCCGCTCAACCGCTCAAGCTCCTCCCCGTGCCTACTTGCTTCCGCTCGCTCGCACGACGCACACGCAAGACGGAGGAGCGATGGCATCCATCTGGGTCGGAACGGTCCGCTCGTTTTGGAGAAATCGTTTCGACCCGCATCTACAAGGAATATTCCCTATTGGAGCCACTCCAACCCACATGCACTCTCAACCAAACATGGGTCCAAGTGGGTTGAACCCGTCCCAACCCACTTCAACCCTCTATCCAAACACATGCTTAACAATTTTTCGATGCATGACTCGCCACAATGTTATCTATTTTCAGCTAACCTCGCTGAAAACTTAACGGATGATTTGCAAAAGGAGGGTTTGAAGGGGAAGACACTAACACTCAAACTAAAGACTGCAGATTTTGAGGTTTGGTTCTCCCATCCATATTGTTGTTGACTGATTTTCTGTAAACATAATCAAAGTAGATGATTTCTGTTTCACTTATCACTAAATTGATCAACGATCTGAATCAGGTTCGAACAAGAGCAGTAACTACACGAGGATACATCAACTCCAAGGAAGACATCCTGATCTATGCTACGAAGTTGCTTAAGGCTGAAATGCCTCTTTCTTTGAGATTGATGGGTAAGTTTGTGCACATCTACATTATTTATTCAACCAAGCTAATGACTACCAATTATGTTGAACTCCTACAAGTTTGGCCTTTAACCTCTAATACTACTCACATGACAACCACCCCTACTGGAATATTATTGTCATTGGAACATTTATTACAATTTTTTCTTATCCTCAAGTTCATCTAGTGGCTTTGACAGCTAAAGTATATGATTCTGTCATGGTGCATCTTCATTTACCTTATAAGTTGAACTGCAATGGTTTCGTCATGTTTTCTGTCCATATTTTGATGTTATATATTCTGTCTGAACTATGTTTCATTAAGTGGCACTTGACATTTCCATGCTCTTGCTACTTTGGGAAGCTGACCTGACAGTTACTCTACTCCAAACTAATAGGGTTGCGGATGTCTCAGCTTCATGATGAGAAGGATGATTCATCTACTTCAACACAAAAGACGCTAGATATATTTTTTCGCTCATCAGGCAATGACTTAAATGTCAATGGAGCAAATGTTCAGAGTAGCACTAATACCTCAGGGCAGGATATTAGTCCTATTAGTGTGACAACCAAGGATGAGTACTTGGTACATGATGCTGGAACTAGTGCGTCGACAGATCAACAGGATTTCTTTGTGCACGATGAGAGCATTTTCATTCCAGAACAAAGGAATTTAGTCAGTTACAGTAATGAGGCTGTCTTAAGCAACCCAGTTATTGATGATGCCTTAGGTGAAGCAAAGCTAGATGATGTCACTCCCAGTGCAAAGGTTTGTCTGAAAAAAATTTCTTGTTATTTGGTAGCTAAGAAAAGGGTGGAGTTTTATTTTCCATGTCTTCGTACATGAGTACAATAAGTGAATCTTACTTTTCATTCAGGTTATGAATGCTGAGAAGTTTGATGATGTTTGCCAGTTGACCAGTCATGAAGCTACAGCTTCATCAAGTAAACCTGGTCAGCAGTTATGGATTGATGACTACGTTTGCTCTATTTGTGGGTTTGAACTACCTCCAGGATTTGAGGAGGAGAGGCAAGAACATTCGGATTTTCATTTGGCTGAATCGCTACAGCATGAAGAAACAGTGGATAGTAAAAGACCCATTTCTAACGAGAGGTATTTATGTTTTGACAGCCCTCACAAATAAGTTGTATCCTGCTGCAGTTCCAAGTTGCATCGTAGAATTCTTTTACTGGTTGCAGCTATTCTAGCGTTCATTAGGATTCTGCCTCATCTTTACATGGCAGTCTTTTTACAATATTAGTATGTGCTTAATTAACTTTAATTTTCATCATTGTTTGAACATAAATGGTTGTTTCATAGCTCCATTGTCTGTCTTCTATTGTCTCCAGCAGGCTCGCTGAAAGATCATGCTCTACTACACCCACACCCAAGAAAAAGCTGAAGTCTTCCAAAGAAGGAAAACATATTCCTATTGATGCCTTTTTTGCAAAGTGCAATAAGAACTTGTAAGATAGAATTTACTGGCGATTTTGTAGCCATTTGTGTGCTAGCAAGTGTTGTACGTGTAACTTTGTTCTTCCTGAGAGTAATAATATGTAAATATCAGTTCAGCTCTTTGCTGGTGGCTGTGGAAGGACGCTCCTTGTAAAGACTTCCAGAAATTTGAGTCCAAAAACACAACGATGTATTCTCACATTTTACACAGGACATCTACAGCAGGTCATAGTAAAAGTAGATGCTTATTTATTAAAAAAAGATTATTTTTTATTTTTCAATATATGAGTTTGCTACTTTGCTATGTTGAGGTCCAAGCAAGCAATGGCGCTTTTGTGGGACCCACAGCCCTGTTTCCCAAAGTCACTTTCAGGCACCGGTGATGTAGTAGAACTGGTTTTTGTCATATTATCTAGGATATTTTGAAACGAATATTATCTAGGACATGTTGCAAACGAAAAGTTAGAGAAAAGAAATGGTAACAAAATATCCGGGTTCAATCAATCTCATTCCTTGGGCGGATCCCGGGGGCGACCAAAAGCGTGTACCTGTCAGTCCGTTTCACTCCCAGTTCCTATTGTACACGTGGTGAGAAGAGTCAGCTCGCAGACACAAGCCGGCGAGGTCTCCCAACACAACGGAGAGGGGAAGGCAGTAGTGATGCAAGGCAGCGTCCACGCTCGGCCGGGACCCCTCCCCCGAATTCCCTTCCTCCCCGTCCCCGGCGGCCGTGTCCCATGGCCGCGGTCGGGGCTAGGGGCCGCGCTGCGCCGGCCCAGGAACCGCCTCCGCTTCGGGCCCCTCGCCGCCGACGACCTCTGCAAGCGAGCCCACCGTGTGCGTATCTCTCACCCTGCGTTTAGCTTTGTCGATGATCCGTTTGTGTGTGTCTTCTCGTTTATTAGGCGGCCTTGGTCGAAATCGTAGCTCATGGAACAGTCTGCGCCGTAAATTTTACCCTGCGGTTCTTCTGTAAAATTCTCGCACTGCAGTGGGACGGTCGATATATGCGATGCGATCGGTGCTTCATTTACTGCCTAGTTAGTTAGTCGCTGACAGATTGACACTTCTCTCATTTGTTTGATTGCGGAGCTCGGAACTGTACCCCCTGTTTTGTTCTAGAGCGTTTTCAGTTTTTGTGGTAAAGTTTCACATTAATCTGCTTACTGTCAAGTGATGCCTCGATACACAAATACTTTTTTTCTCGAATAGCGAAGCAAACTTTGCATCGTAGTTGTCTCTTTTCTTTTCCCATCGGTCTCCTCTATGCGTTGTAACAGCAAGGGCTAAACTGATTATAATTCCACCCTCCCTAGAAGTTTAGGTATTTTTGCTAGTACGAAGACCATTTTGCAACAAAAACGTGCGTCAATTTTACTTCAGCAAAACTGATGGCTGCCTCTGCTTCTTTTGTGGCAGGAGAAGCTACGTTTTGCTGTCCTTGTGTCGAAATCCACACTGCAGAGTGAACATGGTAATTGCACAATGGTTCATTTGCTTCATCATGTAATTTGGACTCTAAGATGTCACATTTTCTGACTGCAAATCCAGTCTCCAATGCTGCTGTTATCTAAGCGTGTTGCCAAAAACACATCTACTCAGGTGTTTCACTTCAGACTCAGTATTCTCTTTCTGAAGGTGTCAAAGCTGCTGGGTTTCAGATTTCTGCCGATGAACTGGCATCAATTGTCGAAAGTCGTGACACTAAAAAGTTGGCTGTGCATGGCCAATTGGATGGAATTGCAGACAAGTTGGCAACATCGTTGACGTATGGGATTAATACAGCTGAGTACAGCCTAAATCAAAGGCAGGACATATACGGAGTGAACAAGTTCACAGAGAGTGAAGCCCGCAGCTTATGGGAGTTTGTGTGGGAAGCACTGCAAGATACCACTCTTGTAATTCTTATAGCATGTGCCCTCGTATCTTTTGTTGTTGGCATTGCCACGGAAGGATGGCCAAAAGGTGCGCATGATGGCATTGGAATCATTACAAGTATCCTCCTGGTTGTTTCTGTTACTGCAACAAGTAACTATCAGCAGTCTTTGCAATTCAGGGATCTGGACAAAGAGAAAAGGAAAATTTTTGTTCAAGTTACAAGAAACAGCCTCAGACAAAGGATGTTGATAGATGATCTTCTTCCTGGTGATGTTGTCCACCTAGCAGTTGGAGATCAGGTTCCTGCAGATGGCCTCTTTATATCTGGGTATTCAGTATTGATCAATGAGTCCAGCCTAACTGGGGAGAGTGAACCTGTTTTCGTAAATGAAGATAACCCTTTTCTTCTGTCAGGGACCAAAGTTCTAGACGGTTCATGCAAAATGTTGGTTACTGCAGTAGGGATGCGAACACAGTGGGGTAAACTAATGGCTGCCATCACTGAAAGTGGGGATGATGAAACTCCACTACAGGTCAAACTAAATGGAGTTGCAACTATTATCGGAAATATTGGTCTATTTTTTGCCCTCTTGACTTTCGTTGTCCTCTCACAAGGGTTAGTTGCCCAGAAATACCTTGATTGTCTTCTTTTAAGCTGGTCTGGAGATGATGTGCTGGAGATATTGCAACATTTTGCGGTTGCAGTTACAATCATTGTTGTTGCTGTCCCCGAGGGATTGCCTTTAGCAGTCACATTGAGCCTTGCATTTGCAATGAAGAAGATGATGAACGACAAGGCATTGGTCCGACAATTAGCTGCCTGTGAAACTATGGGCTCAGCCACTATCATTTGCAGTGACAAGACCGGAACACTAACAACCAATCGCATGTCTGTCGTGAAGGCCTGCATCTGCGGGAACACCATGGAAGTGAACAATCCACCGGCACCTTCTAACTTTTCTTCCAAACTCCCAGAAGCTGCTTTGGAAATTCTTCTGGAATCTATTTTTAACAACACTGCGGGTGAAGTGGTGATTAACCAAGATGGGCACCGTCAAATATTAGGGACCCCAACTGAGGTGGCTTTGTTGGACTTTGCATTGTTAATAGGTGGAGACTTTAAAGAAATGCGGCAGCAAAACAAGATTGTTAAGGTGGACCCTTTTAATTCAACAAAAAAGAGGATGAGCATTGTTCTTGAGCTTCCTGGAGGAGGATACCGTGCACATTGTAAAGGTGCTTCAGAAGTAGTCTTGGCTGCCTGTGATAAATTCATAGATGCCAGAGGTAGTATTGTTGCCCTCGATAACACAACTACAAACAAACTCAATGGTATCATTGAAACCTTTTCTAAAGAAGCACTTAGGACACTCTGCCTAGCTTATAAGGAAATGGATGGTGGCTTTTCCATGGATGAGCAAACACCGTTACAAGGATACACATGCATTGCTATTGTTGGTATCAAAGATCCTGTTCGTCCGGGCGTCAGGCAGTCTGTGGCAACCTGCCGGTCTGCTGGCATTGAGGTTCGAATGATTACTGGTGACAACATAAATACAGCAAAGGCAATTGCTCGTGAATGCGGTATACTTACTGAGGATGGTCTTGCCATTGAAGGTGCTGAGTTCAGAGAGAAAAATCCTAAAGAACTCCTTGAGTTGATTCCAAAGATTCAGGTTTACCATTTATCTAATGTTTATCTTTGACTTGCAAGCTTTTATTCATCTAGGAAATTCTTATGTTGGAGTATGCCTGTGCACTGAAGGTACTGGCCCGATCTTCACCACTTGACAAACTTACACTTGTGAAACACTTGCGCACCACATTTAATGAGGTTGTTGCTGTGACTGGTGATGGTACAAATGATGCGCCTGCACTACGCGAGGCAGATATTGGACTTGCCATGGGAATTGCAGGGACTGAGGTAATAACATAACTAAGTAATGAGTAGCATATCCTTGAGATATTACATCTCTATAAATCTTTCTTTACATAAAATTGTGAGTTATTGCAAGTTAAGTGTGACCTGAATCTTGACATCATGTCCAGATATTTTTATCCATCTACATTCTTTAATTGTTATGAGAGAGAATAAACAAAGAAGCGGAAGCTTTTCTTCAGTTCTTATCCTCAGTACTCTGGTTTCCTACTTCCAGTATCATCTGTTTACTCAACTGATTTCTCAGCAGTACAGTACTTTTTGCACGTGTTCATGGTATATTTGGTAATGGCTGCATTCTCAGTGAAGGATTTTCCTAGAGGAAACCCATTGATGATGTAGATGAATATATTCATATTCTGTTACCAAGGCCCTGCGCTGAAGTTCATAGATGAAGCTACCACATGCATCTGATGGTGTGTATTTCATCGACATATGATGTTGTGTGATGGTGGTTCAAGGAAAACAGTGACCTATATAGCTTGTCAAGGATTTCTGGTAGCATCAACTAGTTCTCAGTGAAATACAGGGTTTTCCTGTAATTGCCAGTACCAGTTTGATAAAATAAACATATGCCAGTTTATTTTTAAAAATTAGGAAAAATGGGATACTTCCTGCAATTATTCCTCCTGAACCATAAAAAATAACATGTAAAGTTGCTGGAGGCCAATCCATTGTTGATATAAGGCTGTATTGCTGTAGGTTGGTTTAACTTGCGGCTCTACTGGCTGTGGTTGCCTTTTTTTTTCCTTTTGGCTCCTTTTAACCCTGAAAAATAAGGTCTTCCATATCCTCCATAATCTGAATAACTAGTGTTGGTTAACATTCTAGGAGTCTAGGTTTCAGGGCACAAACATTTACTCCCAGACTCAGTAAATTACTTTACACAGGTGGCAAAAGAGAGCGCTGATGTTGTGATTCTGGACGATAACTTCTCCACCATCGTAACGGTTGCAAAATGGGGACGCTCTGTTTATGTCAACATCCAAAAGTTTGTGCAGTTTCAGCTGACTGTTAATGTTGTTGCATTGCTAGTTAACTTCTGTTCTGCGTGCTTTACAGGTATATTCTATTTAGTCAATTGTGTTAACTTATCATCTCCATCCCATGACTTACATTTTCTCATTCCAGGAGATGCTCCATTGACAGCTGTTCAACTTCTTTGGGTTAACATGATTATGGATACCCTAGGAGCACTCGCGCTTGCCACTGAACCACCTGATGATAACTTAATGAAAAAAGCACCGGTTGGAAGGGCAGGGAAATTCATCACAAAAGTAATGTGGAGGAATATTTTAGGTCAGTCAATATTCCAATTTGCGGTCATGTGGTATCTACAAACTCAAGGGAAGTACCTTTTTGGGCTTGAAGGCTCAGACAGTGATATTGTCCTCAATACAATCATATTCAACACTTTTGTCTTCTGCCAGGTAAATCAGCCATTAAGAAATCCTCTCATTTTGTTCAGCATCCTTTAGTATAGGACAGGAAGCAGAAACAATAGAATTGGAATCTGTCCAAATTGTTTTTTTTTCGAACAGTGGAAGAAGATGTCCCACTGTCCACTGTCCATTATTTCTATGCATTTGTTCACTTTGCCGAAGTGGAACCAATGAAAATTGTTAATTCTTTATATTATGTTGCAATCCAGGAGCCAATGGTAAACTAACTGCTAACTCGTCTACATATGTTTTTTACTGAATCTATGTATGCCTCTAGGTGTTCAATGAGATAAGCTCGAGGGACATGGACGAGATCAACGTTCTCAAGGGCCTTCCAGATAACTCTATTTTCATGGCCATCCTCGCTGGCACCGTCATCTTCCAGTTCATCATTGTCCAGTTCCTAGGAGATTTTGCCGACACCACGCCTCTCACCCAGCATCAGTGGCTTGTCAGCGTTCTCTTTGGCCTCCTTGGGATGCCCATTGCTGCTGCCATCAAACTGATTCCCATAGAACCGCGTGAAGAAGCGTAATAATACAGGTTCACCATTTCCCAAATATGGTTAGATGATCCGCACTCCCAGTGATATATTCTTCCTGGAGCTGATGCATGAGAATAGAAGCACTGACCCAAGGTTGACAGCAAATTGCAAAGAAACATTTGGATTGGGTGCAACAGATACTGTGTTCCCTTGGTTTTTCTCCACCAGGATGAGGACCCACGAGTCTAGGGCTGGTGCTCAAACATATAGCAGAATTTATGTTTAATTTAACTGTACAGTTATTTTTCCCCTTGGAAATAGTTCCTTTGTATGCTGCTGGCCATTTGGTAATTTGAAATGGCATGTAGTGTAGGTTACAGTAATTTGAAATGTACCTGTGTCAATTGTAAGTCGATTGTAGATTGAATGGAACAATGGTTATATCACTAGCATAGTTCATTACAATTTTCACTTGTCAACGGCAAAGCTTTTCTATCCAATCACACACGGGTCCTAGCTTTGGTGATGCTATGGTTGAAATTTGCCCCTGGGATGTACCAGAACAGCAACAATGAATGCACATATACAGAAATGCATTATGCATGCGTGTAAGTACATAATTCCCAGTTGCTGCCACAAATGGTCTTAGTCAGCGAGCATTGCCTACTTTCACTTCCTGGACACTTGTTACAACTTCAGCTCACCAGCTACCGCCTAATACTATGTACATCAGACTTCAGGGAGAACTGATCTTATCAGCGCTTTTGTGCTCTCCAATAGCTGCCTCGTATCATTTGAACCATCGTCATCAACAAGGTCCTCCCTGACACACCTATCAATCTCCAAGAAATTCTCACGAAGAGAGTCGTGGGTAAGCTGCAGCTTTTCCAATGCCGAAGTGTTGTTCCCAAGTAACCTGGCACAAACAAAGCGAGTAATGCCCAAGACAATGTCGTACTCTGATCTTTGCAACATTAACTGGAGGGTGGACAGGAGGACTCTGCCCACACAGTCAAGAATTCTGGGGCTTCCTTTCTTCAGGAGGATCACCATCATTTCTGCTAGCTTTCTAGATGAAGGCGAGTCCTCACCCTCTGCAGCCTGGTCACTTTGCTCATCCTGGACAGGCTCTTTGCCATCAAGAAGCTCATTCTTTGCCACAGCGGTGACCCACAGTGGTAAGCAAGAGTCACCAAAGTGGCAGGAGTTGGCAGCCATTTCATTCTGTGGTCCCATGATCCAGCGACATACGAGACCCAATATGAGAACAGGTAGCCATTGCTTCAAAGCAGAAACTATGCTCAGTGCAAATCTTGAGCCAGCTAAGGACTCAACAGAGGGCACAAGATCAAGAAGATCATTGGCAAGGAAGAAAACCTCCTCTGGAGGGCTTGACTCCTCAGTTGAGCTTGATAGCACCAAATGGATTATCTTGGCTGCGTATGTAAAGGAGCTTCGTATAAGCACCAGGGCGTCCTTCAGATCATCTCCCTTGAAAGATGAGCCCTGTTCCTGATGCTTTTTGATGGATGATATTGCATATTTTGTGTAGGATGATGCGAATTTGAGGCATCTTATTTTATCATCATCGACCAGCTTTATGGTGGTTGTGTCAATGATAAACTTGAGAATTGAAGTGCCCAGCATAATTGCGTTAACTGTGCCTTTCACTGTGTTTCCTGCATAAAGTACATCACCCACTTAGTCAAGAGGCATCAGGCAAAATTCTGCAGTATCCATAACATTACACTTAAATACACACATCCTGGTGACAATGGATGGGTGAATTACACCCTTTTCCTTGTTTTCAGAAGATCATAGAAACAATTAGAGTTTTGAATGCAAGAGTCAGTTTAAATAGACTTTTCACATCTGAAAATGTAAAATGTGGTATATTTATACCTTCGGATGCTCTTTTCTGCTGATCTTTTGAGCGTGTAGCTCTTGACTTTGATGGTGGATTCTTAACAGGTGCATTTAGAAGTTTGTCGAAACAATTCAGCAGATGATCCAGTGACCGATTGGCAGCTGATGACTGAAACAATGAAATTTACTGAGAACAAAAGATACACTGATTGGCAGTTGATTACCGAAACAATGAATTTGCTGAGAACAAAACGTATAGCAAGATAAAGTAGAGCTTTAACAATTAAAGGTAAAAGAAAAAGATTGATACGTAACCATCAGAAAGCTATGAACACAAGTGCAATTAATAAATATTATTACCAGTTTCCAGTGAAGTTTCAACTGATGAGTATACTAGATATCAAAATTTTAGTACAAACTGTGAGATCCAAGTGTGGTGGAAATTTGGAAGTGGAACGCACCTCAGAGCAGCTTCCAGGATCAACATCTGGAAGGGCATTATATGTAGCCAGACTCAAATAGGCCAACACAGGTGCAAGGTCTAAAGAGTCCAAATATAGGCACTGCTCGACAAAGACTTGCGAAATGACCTTCAGAGAGGAAAATGCAATTTCCAAATAAGAAGATTGCAGAAAGGAACCTCTAAGTTCTTCAGCTTTCACTATTTCATTGATCTGCCATGCTGCCCCAGCTGCAACAGCAAGCTCTTCATTACTGACTTTTGATTTGGATGACCCCTTTCCAAGAATATGGTCGTGTGCTTGCGTTTTCCTAAGTAACTTCCCTTTCTTCCTCCTTGAAGGTGCGACGGGGCATGGCGGAGGTTCAAGTCCATAGATCTCAGCAAACTCAGAGGCTTTAGATTGTAGAATATCTGTCAGTGCTTCAAACAGTTCATCACAACAACCACTCAAAACTATCAACTTATGTGCTGCAAGCGCAGCTTCCTGACATTCTTCTTGCTTTGAAATCCTAGCAGCATTCAAAACTATACCCATGCATTCTTCATGAAGCACAGATAAATTATTAGGTAAAACAACTGGAGCAATACTAAGAAGAGCAGCCCGGGCACCCTCAGAAACAACGGTTTGAAGGACCAACCTTAACTTCGCATTTAAGAATTCTCGCAAAGTAGACAAACTAGAGTGCTCCTCAGATAAGCTTTTTATAAGATTGACAGAAGCAATAATAAGACCATCAATCTGGTCTGAGTTAAGTCCTGTTCGTGATAACGAAAGAGTAATAGAGAATTTGACTAGCTCAACAATAGACCTTGGGGATGACCCTTCAGACAGAGCAAATTCACAAAATCTCGCCCCAGCTGCTGGTGACCTCTTTATTAGTGCAATACAGCGAGCACATGCTTCTTTTGGGCTCAACTTTGATGGAAAATAAGAAGGAATGAGGAGCTTTGTAATTTTTTGAGCAATACGGGGATGATCATTTGCAAGTGAAGACAATAGAGTACCCAGGCCAACAACCTGCAGCAGAGAAAGGTATATAAACAACCTACATGAAGATATTAAAAAACACTCTAATATGCTTAACCGAACAAATTATAGATGTTAAGGTTATTGAAGTTCATAGCATAGTTTGTAACAAGTACTATACCTTATTGTATTGGAAAGATCGAAGATCACGAATAGCTAAGAGAAGATCAACAGCAGCAGTTCTGACAGACAGAGCAGTATCTGAGATCATATCGCTTAATCGTGGGAGTAGAACTTTAAGTATTTCATGACTCTGTGGATTGTCAAGCAAGTATATGAGACCATTTAGCGTTGACAGCCGAACCTCATTGCAAGAATCCTTGGACATGTCATCAACAATTTTACTCAGAAATTTCGAAATGGTTGGGGCAGGGACAATTTCCCAGTATTGGTTAAGAATACGGCAGATTCCTTCAACTGCAACTGTTCGTATTTCTGGGTAATCATCCATGAGGAGCTTGTCTATCAAGAAGAACTGCTTCTCTATAAGAGGATCATTAACATCCTTTGTCACATCTGGATCTTCAAGGGGAAACAAATCTAATAGTAGATGTAAAGCATTATGGCGAACATTGGAGTTCGCAACCTGCAAAACAGTATCCACAATAAAGTTCAGATAAGGCAACGAAATTTTGGTTAAAATGTGAATAACCAATTCAGTAGATATTATCATTAGTGCAACATAATACATGCTTCCAATATTGAACTGTAAAGCAGAAAACTGATCGAATAATTACTTCAATTTTTAACAAATCAAGTTGAAATTCAATTTAAAATTATCGGTTTGCCATTGTCATTTCATGATTTATTGGGACATGAGAGGAATATAATACACTGCTCACAGTATTAGAGTATCATAGTGATCAATAATTTCTTACATTTCATGATAAACCTAATCATACTAAAGAACGAGTTCTCAGCTCATTAATGTGTGAACTCAGCACCGAGTAGCCTGCATAGGAACGCAACTAGGCACTGGGTGCCGTCCTGCTGTCAACCTAGCACATAGTGCAGTCTAAAAGTCTGTTGTGGTCAGCCAAGCTTATATATGGCATTGATGTGTCAGCAACATTCAGTAAACTGTAGTGTAACATAATCAACAGAGTAAGCAAAGTCTACTCAGTGTTTCTACTATCTATCATTTCATCCCATTCCTGCTGGAATTATTACTAGTCAGTAGTGTCACACAGTGCCAATACCACTAGAGACGAATAAGGCAAAGCATATATACCTGCAATGAGCGGAACAGCACAGGCTCTGCAAGCCGGAACACCAACTTTTCAACCCCGGCAACCGCCCTCTGCTCAACAAACACCCAAATGATCTTCCTGGCCGCCTTGGCCACCTCGTTGCTCCCAGCATGCACAGCAGCCTCCACCATCCCCTGCAGGAAGGCCTCCCCGACATCCCCCCTAACCCAGCCCCCGTCCTTCCACGCCCGGAACACGACCTCACCGTAGCCACCACGGCCGCGCGCTTGGCGTTCGTAATCCCCACCTGCGCCCTGACGAGCTCCAGCCCCTCCCTGGCGATCCCCTCGCTGACACCGAGCACGAGCGCGAGGAACTTCCTCCCT
>NC_028458.1:11377481-11408363 GCF_000263155.2 Setaria italica | reverse complement strand
CCCCACCCCATGACCAGGCGAGGGCGAGGGCCTACGGGAGGGAGAGGAGGAGCGGGTTGGTGGCGCGGAGAAAAAAAGACGAGTTGCTTGAGTTGGGGTGGGGGTTTGAGGGCGGTGGTGCCGGCGGCCGGGATTAGGGTGCCGGCGAGGGCGAGGAGGTCGGCGGCGGAGGATGGGATGGAGTCGTCGGCGCCGGCCGGGGTGGAGGTGCGGCGCGGGCGGCGGCGCGTGGGCGGCATTGCGGTGGGGATTGGGATTTTGGGGTGGGGGTTCGAAATGGAGCGCGGGATCGACGGGGAATTTTGGAGGGGATGGTCATGGAGGGCCGGGGAAGACCGAAGAGGAGGATTGGAGAGGAAGGAAGAAGAGTTCCTGGTGGGTTTGGGCTCTCTCGTGCTGTGTAGTGGGATGGCAGCAAGCGCAAGCAAGAAGCGAGTGTGGATCTGAGCCCATGGTTTAGATGGGCCGGATCGCGCTGTAAGAGAGAAGAGCAAGGGGACAAAGGCCCACTGAGAACTTGGAGCCGTTGGACAGACTCGAAGAAATGCGTGACATCATGGATCTGGTGGGCCCTCATAATGAGCTGAACCGCGGCCCGAAGGGTCCAGTGGACAGTTTATGACTGGCTGACAGTAAGGTCCTTAAAAAAAAAAGAAAGAAAGAAATGAAGTACATTGGTGTCGTCTAATAGCTATTCTTAGCATTGACACATAATTTTAAGACGATTCAATAGGCAACCCGTACAATAGGTTGTCTTATAAGTTGTCTGATAGAGCTATATAATTCATTAATTTATGCATATAAAAAAAGAGATATTATAAGTTGCATGGCATAACTCGTACCATGGTCGTTGAGTTGTCTCGTAATTCTACAATTTAGCTTATGTGGTGGTTGTTTCATGAAACAACAACATTTTTCTCTCTCCTCACTCTTTCTCCTCCACATTATCAAAAATCCTACGTGCTACTGCATGAGATGACCTATGAGACCGCTAATTTTTTCTTATGGACGAAATCGAATCCAGAAATTCCTCCGAACAATTAGAATCGAGTTATACCTAACACGAGAAAGCTCCTTATCCTCTCTTCAAAGTTGCATATAGGTAACTGTTGCTGCACATCCAACATATTCTATTAATCATCTTCTTCTTTGGCTGGTCTGTTAATCACCTCCTCCTTTCCCTGGCACCCAATGAGCAAAAACAGCGCTTTATTTAGTCGATATATGTGTTGTACGGCGACTGTCTGTTTGGTCTCGGTCTCCCATTACCCGCGGTCTGCTAGCTTTGCGCGAACAGTGAAACAAGTGTTCAATTGAATGCCGGGCAGTCGTCCATGCAGCCTGGTCACTGTGGTCAGTGGAGTGTCGGTCCTTCCGTCATCCCTGTATGGCGTGCCGCTGGCAGCAGAACCGCAGAATCCAACGCCACAGATTCTGATGAGCCCTTTCGTCCACGGCGTTCGCTGATCCTCGAACCACGCGGTCACCTGCTATACCTGCTGCAGAGACCCAAGGTAGCATAGCACATCAGCAGATGGTCAAACACTCAAACTGACGACGAAGCTTGCAAGCACCATCGATGATCGATCTCTGTTGCTGTGCGTCTTCCAGTGGTGTAGAGGCCGATGGCAAGTGATGGATAGAGATGACACGTACGATCAAGTGCAGGGTGCGTGAATGCAGCAGGAGCTACCGAGCTGCTGCCACTGCCATGGCCTCAAGTACATCCCGTACCGTCCCGCGCGGAGCAGATCCCCATCGATCGCGTGGTTGACTCGCTACCACGCATTGCTCATCCTGCACGAGCAATGCACCACCAGTCAATGGAGGAGGAGGTGGATAACGATCGGCCCCGCGGTATGGCCGGCCGGCAAATCCGTTCCGTCGGAGCCTCGAGTAGGCATTGCTGCACGGATCTCCGTCGCAGCTTTCGACCGACAGCCACGCGGCGATCGTCACTCACAGTTTCCCTGCAGGCTGATGCAGGCTGCAGAGACTAGAAGAAAGAAGAATAGTCAAATCGAGCAAACAATGATTCTTTGACCGCGCCAGGCCACTGCATCCACCGTGCACGATGGCGTTTGTTTGTTTGTTTATAGGCGTCCTTGCCCTTCCGGACCAGAAAGGAAATCCCTTGCCACAGCAGCTCGCGCGGTGTGCACGCAGAGAGCGTGCTCGACGCACAGGGCCATACCCTGCTGCTGTTGATGCGAATGCGAGCAAGCCCATGCGTTGCTCAGGCTTTCAGTTGAGGCTTCAGGCTTTTGAACCCCAGCTGTGCTGTACGCTTGCATCTCTCTTGATTCTTTCGATCGGGAGATCGATTCACATTTGCACGCCGAGGACAGAGATGCACTTATCATTTCGCATTCAAAAATTGGGAACCGGGGTCATGTGCGCGCGCACCAGCACCAGTGGAAGTGAGTGAGGGTTTGGCTGGATCACAGTATACAACTTCTTTTGGCATCCACGTGATGCGCACCCCAAAAAAAACATGCATGTAGCAGCATGGTGTGCTCGTACGTTGAGGTAGAGACAAAATGTGACAACGTCGTGTCGTAGAGCCGTAGAGGATAGAGGCCCGACTACAGTATGTATGATGCAGGTGGGGTCCGTTTGGTATGAGCCTGGAGAGCTGCCGAGATAGGCAGCTCGATGCAGCCCCAGCGCCAGAAATCGAACGTCTGGGAGCAGGGGTGGATCTAGTGGGTTAGGGGGATGTAGCCCCACTCTATTGGAAGCAAAGGAGGAGGAGGAGGAGGAGGAGGAGAGAGGAAAAGGAAAAATATTGAAAGAGGGATGGAGATGGAGGAGGGAGAAGAAGCAAGCTCCCTTCGTTTTGATCTTGCCTCCGCCACTGCCTAAGCGTTGTCTCGTTCGGACAAGTTTTCTAGGATCGCAACCAAAAAAGCATGTATTGCTTAACCCTCCTTGTATCTCACAATACTTTTTCGACTGCATCGGTGGTAAATGAGGAGTTACATGTTATACTTTCACTAGGCAAAAATTTAGAGCCAACTATATGGATATATGGACAACTATATGGATATATGGAGGTAAAAACAAGGTATCAGTCTTACACGTAACATGCGATGGAAATGACGGGTGTTAGATACCTGTGCTCTCACATGCAGGCTGTATTTTTAAGAGACATAAGTGTTAAAATCCTGCTATTACTAATTAGATACTCACCTACATGTTAATCCATGATGCATCTTAAAAATTCTAAAAAAAACAGAAACATTCGTCATAGAATTATCCACCACTGTGATTATGCAATACAAAGGCACGGCAAATCCATCGTTACAAAGTAAGAAGCTACATAATAGTAGTTTCTAGAAGAAAATTTTGTCATATTTCTTGAATTCCTACCACTTGGCACTAATTGTTCAAGTATCTCCTCCTTTGCTATTGAATAGCCTGTAAGGCCATATGAAATAAGTAGTTTATTTGATAACTATATATATGTCAACTAAATGTTTAGTATTGCATTGTTTTATTCCATTCATATTTAAATACTAATTTATCTAACTTGATGTTACGAATGGTGCTCTTTTTTTTCTCGGACATGATTACCGTCATTGGTTCATATTCCGCCAGCTGACTGATCAACGCCGTACAAACAGGGGTTACAAGATAGCGTTCATTATCGTTTATTTTAAAATATATAATGTTTAAAACAAGTACATTAGTTTAAAAATAATCTAATTTATTTGTCCTAAACGTCATAATAGAAGGAACACTTAGTTTAACATCCATTATCCCACGAGGTTGTTAGTTGTTACCCGCCCGATGATCGAACCGAACAGTACTGCATCCTCCGCACGGTGCGTCTCCCCCACGAGAGCGGGCGCCGTGTCCCCAATCGGGCAACCCCGCATGGTCGCATGGACGCCGAAAGTACATGGAAAAGCGCCGGCGTTCCACTGTTCATGTCAAGATTGCAGTGCGGCTCCCTCGCATGTAACAGTAGCATCACCGAACATGGCAGACCCAGGTCGCAGAAGAAAAGGCCACATTGGATACTGGCCGCCAACCAAAGGAAGCGAGAAAGGAGAAAGGTCCTGAGTTCTAAACTTGACGGCACTGGCCACTGGCAACCCAAATATCTCTGCAGGCTGCAGCACGATCAACCTAGCTCAGTCAGACCCCAGATGCAGAGGTCGGTGACCAGACACACACACACACACGCAGATCGCACATACAGATACAGGAAACGCACTCTGAATCAGTGAATCCTCATCCACCATGCATCTCAATTTCTCACAAGACCATCATGTAGGGTTTACAATTACAGCAACTTGCTCCAAAGAGCAGGAGAAAAGAATCTCACGTGCTCAAGGGGCAGTACAGCTCTGCGAGGAACCACCCTCTCGGTCACCATCTCGCGTACACGTCCGCTTTCGGCAGGCATGGGCCATGGCGCTCGCTTGCAATGCTGCTGCAGCAGCAACATGTCATTGCGACCGGCCATGGAGATCGATGACGATGAGCCAGTGCCCCAGTCCCAGTGGAGTGGAATGGCGGGCGGGCCTACCGCGCGCTGCGGCTTCCCCGATCCGGAGGGAAGTGGAAGCCGGAAGGCAACGTGCAGCTCTGCAGCAGCAAAAGTCTCACCGCCTTGCGCTGCTCCAGTGCTCCTCCTGCTGCTGCTTTATGTGTGAACACATTCGAGTGAGTTTTCTTGAGCTCTCCTCTCCTCAGGAAAAGCTCGAACTCAGCCATCGCCACTCTCTTCTCCCTTTTTTTTTTGTCTTTTTTGTCTTTTTTTTCATCCTCTCTCTAGTCTCGCCTCGCGTGCGATCTCAATCTCACACAAGAACCAAACCAAACCAAGCCCTCCATCTCCACTACAACACGGCGGCGCTGCCAATCACCGATTATTTGGCAGCGCCGGGCGGCGATCAAAGAACTAGAAAAAATCAAGCGAAATTAAGGGAAAAAAAACCTCACTAAGAAGATTAAGATTAGCTGCGTGCGATCGGAGCTCCGGCAAGCGTAGGACGACTGACAAAAACGCGCGCGTCCAGTCCGGTCCCGGCGGTGCTCCTCACCGGCCGACGGCCGGCAGCTCTAGCAGCCTCGCCCTCTTATTGCTGCTAGCCGCGGCCGCGAACGAGGAGGACTCGTACGTGCTGCCGGCGCCGACCGAGTCGGCGCTGGTGGATGGCGGCGGCCTCTTGGCCGTCGTGCTCGTCGCCGCCGACGAGTTCGAGCTCGAGCTTAGCAGCATCAGGCTGTGGCACGCGTACACGTCGTCCTGATCACCGGGAGAAAAAGATCATTGAGTTGGTTGCACAAACGATGTGTGATCGTGGAGACTTGTCGGATGAAACAGAGTAATTACGAGCGAGTGATGGTCATGCACTGACCTTGTCGAGCAGGCAGGATGGAGAGAGGCTGCTGATCTTGGACTCCAGCGCCTCCTTTGTCATGGCGCCATGGGTCGCCGCCAGAATGGCGGCGACGGCCACCGTGGACGGCCGGTAGTCGAGCACGCTCGCAGCTGCAGAAAAAACAGAGCACGGACCGATTGCTTTCTCAGAGTCATTCCGGGACATCATCCAAAACGGAAATCCATGGACACGGTTGCCGGTAATTAGCTAGCTAACCTTCGGCGGTGGAGAAGATGAGTGCGGCGGCCTTGGCGGCAACGATAACGGCGCCGGCGCCGGCGCCGCTGTTGCCTCGGCGTAGCCTGGAGGAGAGGCAGGGGAGGTAGTCGAAGGGGGTGACGCCGCCCATGCGCCACCCCAGCGTGGACAGCACCAGGAGCTCCATGCGCCGGATGGAGACGCAGCTGAACTCGTACTCATCGTCGTCGGCGCGGAACTCCGGCAGCGCCGGCGCGCGGTACTCCTCCATCTTCGCCGCCAGTGACACGCACGCCACCGCCAGCAGACGCGCCGCCCACGGCATCACCGACCTCTGCACGCACGCGCAATCGCCACGTCAATCACGTCACGGTCCGTCCCGAAAGCAGAGGAGATCGCGATCGATCGATGGATGATGATGCGATTGGTAGTTACGTCGAAGCATCGGTGGAGGCAGAAGCGGTCGAAGTAGGTGACGGCCAGGTACGCCGTGCGGTGGGAGAAGCCGAAGCAAGCCCGGGTCTGCAATGGCGGCGGCCGGCGGCGGTCAAGAGAGAGAAAGAAATGGAGGTAGGTGAGGGATGGAAAGCTTGTGCTTGATCATTCACCTCAAGGATCCACTTGACGGTGTCCCGGCGCGCGCACCGGAACCAATCCTCGGAAGAGGCCATCGGCGACGGCGACGGCTCCGTGCCGGCGTCGGAGAAGTCGGAGAAGTCAGGGGATGACGGCGACGGCGAGGACGTGGAAGGCGAGCAGCAGAAGCTGCTCTCCTTGGACACGAGGTGGTCCATGTACTCCTCGTCGTCTTCCCCCTCGGCGCCGCTGTACAGCAGGAGTAGCTTCCCGTCATCGGCGCCGTCGGCGAAGCCGCCGTCGAGGTCGGCGCCGTCCTCCAGGCACATGAGGGAGAAGGAGCAGCCCTCCTCTGCTTCCCCCATTATCGATCCACTGTTTCCACCACTCCTCTTTCTTGTCACGCCGGAATCTGACGATTGTTGGATGAGCTTGTTAAAGAACCATCAGCGTCACAGGCCGGCCTGATCCCGGCCGCCGGAGCTGGAAGAGGAGGGGGGGAAGCCGAGCAAGGTGGCTACCGCTTGAGCTGAGCACCCTCTATTTAAGTGTCTCACTCTCCACTTCACTCGTCTAATGGCTCGAAAAATTCCTTCTTTTTTTTTTTCTTTTGTCAATGACCTCGAGGCGCTTGTTGGTCAAGATGTAGTATCGGTTACGCTTCGACTGAATTCATGTCGTGAGGGTGGTGTAGTGTAGTCAGTGCAGGCGAGCTGGCTTGACTAACCGATGGGGGCTCGAAGTTCCGAGCTCCAATCACCGGGCTTGACCGGGCGGTGGCATGTCCGCTTCTGCCCACCTCTGACTTCGAGGTACTTGGAATCGTAGCACCGGTGAGTCCAATGATGTGCACAGCTCGCAGAACCACGGGGACGGCAGCTCTCAGAAACTACTCCCTCCGTTCCGTTCCAAATTACAAGTAATCCTAACTTTTTTAAAATCAAAGTATCTCAAGTTTGACTAAATTTATACAATAAAATATTAACGTTCATGAAACCAAATAAGTATCATTAGTTTCTTCATTAAATATATATATTCATAGTATATCTATTCGGTGCCATAAATCTTTACTATCCTCTTTATAATTTTGGTCAAACATAAAATGATTTGACTCTTCAAGATGACTTAGAATTTGGAACGGAAGGAGTAAGTTTGGATTAGGTGCAAATCATTTGTTTCAGTCCCACTTAGTACTGGATAGTACTACTAATTCAGAGCAAAAGGTAGTATAACGCTACTAACTCTAATAATGAATATAGGCCTATTGGGACATGAGTACAATATCTTAGTATTATGACACTTCGACCAGAAATAGAATGTATAATGACATGAGTACAAATGTTTAGGGGTCAGATCTGCATTTTGAAAGTATAATGACAAGAGTATAGATGACACTTGAAGTCAAATTTATGAAGCTAGATGTTCAATTTAAGAGCATAGGGACCTAAGTGACACATCAGTACAAGTTCAAGCACTTAACTCTAATCATAAGAGATATAAATGGTTATATATTATGAAAAAAATATGACGGGCCTTTTAACACCATTGCGCTAAAATGTGATGTCAATCTATATTAAATTTTAAATTTTGATGGCCAAAGCTTAGAAAACTGACTTAGGCTGATTTTTTATATATAAACAATGAATAACTGGTACCCATATTCTTATCAAGATCCTATTCAATTGTTTTTCTGGTGGGAGAGGTATTTCGGAATAAAACCATTTGTGTCCTTTTCTACTAGTCCGAATCACTGTTCTTTTCAACTCAGAAACATAACACCACTTGAGCGGGAAGACCATGATTTGGTTGATATATCACTCCACGTGTCCAAATATTGCTGGTGTAACGCATGTCCAATTTGTTGTTGACATCGCTAACATCACATTTGAAAATCCACCCGTCTCATGAAACTTGCAGTTCGAACTACTTAGGTCAGCTCCAACACTTCAATGTGCAAAGATCTTTTTTTTTTCCTCACACGCACACTTGATCTGCTCTTACCTCTCCTCTCTCCCCACTTCACTGAGCTCCCTAATGCCAACCGTTAAATCATAACGCCATTAGATCTGCCAAATTAATTGCAGGTAACCTCATGAGCCCTTGTCATGTGTCCTTGCTTCACTTGCCTTACGATGTTGTCACGCGTGCTTGGGGATGTGCATCGTTCAACTAGATTGCCTCATTGCAGTTGTACACTCAAATTCTCCGTGGTCAGGTTTAGCGCCAATGTGCGTGTGCAAGAGAGATTAGGATTTTGAAAGGTTCAAAGATGCTAGAGGAGAAGTGGCAAAGATCTACAAATAATTTAGTGGATGTTTTTCTTGCCACCGGAGAGTTTTACATCTGTTGAGCGAAGTCGGCGCGTAATGGGAAAAACTTAAAAAACCTCATCCATGAGATATATGAGGCTAAGGTTATAAGAGAGTGCAATTAGTTGCTTTTTATAAGGATAGTGTAAAATTGGACAACTATTCTTAGATAGTTGAGAGTGATCATAAAATAGACCTAGTGCCATTATTTTTACACGCTTTCATTTGCATGCAAAGTATGAGTTATATACAAGTATTTATACAGCTGACACAAAGAATACAAAGCCCTACCAAGGATCCTTTTTTTTCCCTATTTCTTACAGGGACTAATAATTAAACTGCGCGTTCTGTTCCGAACATGCTCTAATGATGCTATGGAATTGTGCAAGGTTAGACTAGAGAATTGATAGATTAATTCTAACCGCGAGCAACAGAGAACAGTATATGTGTAGCAGAAGACACCCACCCCACTCCAAAGTGATATCCATGGATCTGTGTAGTTAAACTTAATGATATAATATTTTTTAATCCGAGATACTCGAATTGAAGAATTATTTAATTAAGCTGAACTAGAGCGCGTCAACGGATCGATTTATATGCCCATCTCCTACACCATTGGCTGCACGAGTTAAGATTAAGATCAGTTCACAATTTTGAATGCATGACCAACCATAAGTTAAGTGTCATATTATATAAATGCCAAGCACAGAATAACAAGTGATGGCAGGTTAAGCTATTAATATGAAATGCAATCCCTGATCCTTTCTAATTTCCCAATGCTCTACAGGCTAGGGGTCAAGCTGATCTGAGAAACTAAAACTAATAGTGACCTCGAGTCTTCATTTGCGTCTGGAGAGATGGGTCAAAATTTTCGGGTATCAATGAGGATCTGGTGACAGAAATACGATCTTAATCACCACGAATTAACCCCACAGCAAGTACTCCTACCAGAGGAGGGCCGTGTGAGTTTCAGATCCAGCAAGCAGCTACACTACTGGTCCAGATGCATCAAGTCTACATAATTAATCCAGGGAAATCCAGGCATTAATCGCCCGATGCCGTCCTGCATCGCCAATAACTCGTGTATCTATACACTGTCAGTAGGAAATAATCAGCCTAGATCCAGTACAGCTCTCTATAGCTTCCTAGGCTCATGCCATGTGACTGCTGAGACCAAAGGTATGGGCAGCGGTGGCAGCATAGGGGTGTTTGGATACCAGGTGCTAAACTTTAGCACGTGTTACATCGGATGTTCGGATGCTGATTAGGAAAACTAGTCCATCAACCTGTGCTTCCGCACGGGCTAATATTTTTTAGAAGCTATTGTATTTGAAATTATTTAGAAATTAAACTTCTAGCTAATAATCAAAATTATTTACTTACTACTCTCTTATTTTTCAATACTTCAACATAATACTTATATAGATATGTACTTACCTTTGTCCAGTTGTGATTGATTTTCAATTAATAATTACTCTATGCACGTTTTCATCCATATTCGTACTTTTTTCATTTTGTATCACACCTCCAATCCTCCACACATTATGTTTAGCCTACAAATTAATATTTTTCATCGATTCCTCACATACATGTATAAATGGTCTAAATGGTGGCACTCATCATGTGTATATACTTTAACTTAATACTTTTATATTAACAATGACATAAATAGATAATTTAGAATTATATATTAGTTTACTTTTTGACATTTCGGTATGATGCACATGAAGATAATTAGATTAATATTTAGGTGTTTATTTTATGTTATTTTAATAACGACACACGTGGGTAACATAGATAAAATTTTAGAATAACATTTTAACTTATGCTTTATAGTGATGTATATTAGTAAATTGGATGAAGATTATGAGGTTATTTTTTATAATAGCTGAGCTTGATAATTTAGATATAGGTTTAGATCTCATTTTTGAATATTTTCACAATGACAGTGGTGGGTAACTTTTTAGAAAATATAATAGATCAATGGTTATGATTATTAGAGTTTATAGGATTGGTGTTTGATATTTTTAATTTTTATGAGAATTTATCTCTTTTTTCTAGATTGTCTCGTGGGAACTAATGCGGAGTCTCGAATGGAAAAAAAAATACAAAACTATTACTATAAGCTACCTCTTGTTTGTAAAATATTCGAACACAATACTTATGTAGATATATACTTAATATCTTCATCCAATTGTGATAGATTTTAGTTAGTAATTACTCTATAATATTCTCATCCACATATATAATCTTTAACTTTTCACTTTGCATCGCAGGTATGCGCTTGAATTTGTGATCAACCCTACGTTTGAGATAAATTTTAGCATATAAATCTATATTCTCATTACTTTATATCCTTATAAATGGTGACACACATCATGCGTATAGACTTTAATTATTATATCGTATACCAATAGTGAAAGATATAGATGATTTAAAATTATATATTGTTGTATATTTTTAACTAAGGTTATTTTAATAATGACATGTGTGGGTAATATAGATGCAAATTTAAGGGATTACTTTAAGTTTTTTAAGTAATAGTGGTAGGCAATTCAGTTGCAAATTAGGGGTTCATTTTAAATATTATTTATAATGGCATAAGTGGGTAATTTGGATGAATATTAGGGGTTACTTTAGTTTATTTTATATAATGGCAGAGGTGGGTAATTTATATATACATTTAGGGGGTTGCTTTAGAAAATATAATAGATCCAATGTCTATGATGATTTGAATCTATCGATCGATGGTCATATGTTTTGCTTTTTTGTGAGAATTTCTAGGATTTCTCTCTTTTTTTAGAGTGTCCACCTAGGAATCCTAGGTGGCTTCACCTGAAGGCTTCAAAAGGAGCCTCCAATTAGTAATAGTAAGATTAAACATGAGCTAATTATAAAACTAATTGCAGAACCCTAGGCTAATTCGCGAGATGAATCTATTAAGGCTAATTAATCCATCATTAGCAAATGGTTATTGTAGCACCACATTGTCAAATCATGGACTAATTAGACTTAATAGATTCATCTCGTGAGTTAGACTCTATCTGTGCAATTATTTTTGTAATTAGCCTATGTTTAATACTCCTAATCAGTATCCAAACATCCAATATGACAGGTGCTAAACTTTATCACGTGGGAGCCAAGCAGGCCTTTACTCGTCAATCCGTTCTCAAACAGATTCATAGAAGCACATGTGCAGTAAAACTTTAAAAACTCCTATGTGCTAGCTTTATATACATAGTACACATAAAGCATTAAGTGATTCTAGTACAGTTGTGATGATACCTTTCAGATCACCATACGTGCAATGGTGTTATGGCCTGTTTGGATTCACCTTGATTTTGGAAGATATATATAGCGTATATAGCGTGTGACACTATGCAAGGTGTGAATGAGTGTTGAGCTTATCCATTTTCATACTTTAGCAATTGTAAAGGCTGTTTTCCTAATGAATAATGTACTGATAACAGTAGTAATCAATGTTTTTGCATTAATACTCCATGACAAAGAATTATGTAAGTTTCTTATTTAGATAAGACATTATATTCTGACTGAAATATGGTACCTTATCTTCATCGATATACGACTACATTCCTAGCTCTTTGATGGGTAGAGGAAATTCAATATCTTGAGAGCTACGATTCAGGCTAAAATTCTTGTTTATTCTGTTACATTGACGGGCCAGTAGTTTTCTCATTTTTTCCTTTAAAATTTAGTTTTTGTCCTCCTTGCATACATCACACAACCCGCTCAAGTTTCCACAATATGTCCTTGATAAAAAATTATTTTACACCACCAAATCGTTTCACAAATTTTCATGACTCAACTTTTCATAACTTCTTTCCCATAGGGAGAAGTTGTGGCGAAAGGAAAAACGAGTGATGTGAACTTTTCAAAACGACTGAGGAAAAACTTCATAATTTTCATGACTCAACGCAGAATATCTGCACCCTGTAAAAAATTTTATACTGTTCCAGACAATAATGAATCATCAGAAATAGTCACTGCATGAATATCTCTTCCTGGCAAATAAGCAACGAATGCCGCTGAAGCAGGAGAAGCCAAGAACGCCGCTGAAGAATTTTGTGCTGTCTCAGGAACTTGTGCCATCAAAGGCTTGAGTCCATGTGCAGTGCAATATTAAAATATGCAAAGAATTCAACAGCTCCATACAAGTCTTAGTTAAGCCCATAATTCAGAGATAAGGATCAAAGGAGGAGGCAGTGCTCCTCGCTTCGCTATAAAAGGATTGACACAGTGCAGAACGAAGGCATCGAAGAAGTTCGCAGACCACAACCACCAGAAAGCCTCGCATACTCTCTGTGCCACCCTAATACTAGAATACCACCTGTAAATTAGCTCATCAAATGTATCATAAGCGCCTGTAAGGTATTTTCTCCTTTCTTTACCTAGTGTTTGGGGTTTTCGAAAGGGAAACTTGATTATTTTTTATTGTTTTAATGAAGTAGTTTTTTTTAATATCCCTGTGTCCGCCGGTTTGATTGCTTGGTACGAGTCTCTATACTAGGGATTTTACAGGAGAAACCTCTTCGGTAGTTCTTGTCTATGCCGAGCCTGGCAATCATAGAGAACCATCTGACCGTAGAGAAGTGTTCCCTTCGAGTGGAATTGCCTGGAAAAACAACAGAAACTCTTACTGTTTAGTTGCGCCGTTAGATAACTAGGGAAAGGGAGACTGCTTCTTAACACAATCTAGCGATAAAAATGGTGACTACCGAGTAGGATAATACAAGTCGAAGCTAACCGTCTGCTGCAAAAATTAGGTCTCGCAAGCCAAAAGATCCTGCGAAGAAAGATCATGCGTAATACCTTATATCCTATTTGGGATATTGTATATTGCACCTTGCGCTTGAGTGTTGTTTAGTGTTGAGGATTTGGTCCTCTGTTGTGGTTCTATGAGGTCTTCGCCTACCGATCTAGGGACCTCTGCTCTCCTACTTCAAGGGGCGGGATTACTAGTCGGTTACAAGGAGGAGTCCTAGTAGGATTACATGGTATGAGTCCTAGTAAAATTAGAGGAATTCTTTTTCTTCCTTCCTTCAGGTACTGGGGATCTATCCCTGACAAAAAGATTGAAGCGTACGTAGTAGAAGATCGGCTAGACACTGTAGCGATGGATCTCCAACATCAGGCTAGCCGGGGCAGCAGGCAGGCGTATATACATATATGAGATATACGAAGTGTGCAGGAACAGTGGCTATTCTGGTGCGCTGCCCTGGTGCCTTGAGGATCCATCTGATGCACTGCACAAATCGTGGCGCGGTCAGTGGTCACACACACCTACGTACATACTGCGTGACAGCAGCATTAGGAGATGTTTGATACATGGTGCTAAACTTTAGCCGTGTTACATTGGATGTTCGGATACTAATTAGGAGGACTAAATATTAGTTAATTATTAAACTAACTGCAAAACCTCTAGGCTAATTCGCGAGAGGAATCTACTAAAGCTAATTAATCCATCATTAGCAAATGGTTACTGTAGCACCACATTATCAAATCATGGACTAATTAGGCTTAATAGATTTGTCTCGCGAATTAGACTCCATTTGTGCAATTAGTTTTGTAATTAGCCTATGTTTAATACTCCTAATTAGTATTAAATATCCGACATGACAGGTGCTAAACTTTAGCACGTGGGAGCTAAACAGGCCCTTAGTTGAATATACACAATGAGATGGATGCAGACAGGCACAGGGACCACGCTTGCATTTGCATTCCGATCAATCTTTTCTGTAGGTACCTATCCATATACCTAACCTTGTGTTGTAGTTTATGCCGGGGGTGAGGTGACCACGCTGATTCGGGCAAACGGACAACCGGGGGCCTGGATCCTGAGGCGCGCGCGGGGATTTCAAAGCTTCCGTGTCCGTGAGCGGATGTGAAAACAATTCCATCTGACGCGCGATTCGCCTCTGACAAGTGACACCTGATCCAAGTCAACCGTGCATCATGGAAGTTGAGAGTGCAGATCAAGATCGATCCATCGATTAGATTGGGGTCTAAACTTGAGTCGGCACAGAACGGAGAACCCGAGCTTGACGATGCATTTAAAGGTTGGCCGCGGGGAGAGCAGAAATTCTAGGTGAGTTCAGTGGCCAAGCAACCTCGACTGATGACTCGAGAGTGAGCGGTCACGTCGGTCCACTGTGACCGACCGACGACCGGGCCAAAAGGTGAAGGTTGCCGGGGCGGAGCTGCACAAGCCTCCCAAGTCTCCCCCCGGGTTTCAATCAGATCCTCCGTGTTCATTGTTGAAGCACGCACAGGAAATTGACTGGCCCTGGCTCTGTCTGCAAGGATCAGGGAGCCGTCGAATCAAGTTCGTTTTGGCTTGTACACAGCTTTCATTCCTGGGACTGGGAGTAGTTGGTGGGCATGCCATCCACCCCCTTGTTTCCCAACATTGAAGCCACCACTTTCTTTTCTTTTACATCAAGGTTTAGGGTTATTCAGCATACAATGGATTTGCAATTGTTGGATACAAATAGACGCTCTAGCTCGCTAAAAAAGCGTATGATCTTATACCGTGCTGCACATTGCACTACGACTGGATCGAAGCATAGGGTTTGAGTTGCGCCTAGTGGAACTTATAGATGTAGGTTCGTATTTCGGTTTTCATGTGACAACACCATATGCCTTTTTTTTTTATGAATCATATAGTACAAACGCAGACACTCACATACACGTACACATACTCACCACTACAAACACATGCGCGTAATCCTACCCCTATGAGCACCTCCGAAGCATTGAGCTGGCAAATTCTCGAGATTGACGAAGACACCACTGGTGCCTCGCTGTCGACGGACACGTCACCTACCATTCAGTAGTGGAGGGAGGGAGGGGCTGAGGGGGGCTGGCACCCCCAACATCTGGTGCCCCCACAATACCTCCTCCATTAGCTAGATAATCTCTAACAATTTACTAGTTAATAAATATAGTCAGTGCTATGCTTGTTATTCTCCCTCCGCATTTATCTCAACGATATTTATTTTATTTAGGATTATTCTTCCTTTTATCTTCTCATTTCATGTCCTTTGTCTTTATTATTACCGTGATTCTTTTTTATCCTAGAATTAGATTGACCGGTGGAGGTTAGACACCAAGGTGTAATTAAATTTTGTTCCCATATTCTGATTTTTGGCCTTCTTTTGTATTTTAGAATAAATATTTTTGGTTATTATCTACACTCTCGTTGTATATATATTTCATCATATATGATTTATTGTTGTCGGCTTAAACAGCCCCCCTATGCTCAAATCCTGGCTCTGCCCCTGCTACTATTGAAAGAATAGCATTGGTAACTCTGATGGGCAGGTTCTACCACAAGGAACCTTACCAGCGGAGCTACGCTCAGTTCGCTCCCTCACTCTTTAGAATGATGCCTGACCACTACATCTTGCACTACAAATTAAATTGCTGAAGAAAAAGTACAGGAATGCAGACTTGGTTGCACTTAGGCTTCAATTCAAATCAGATGGCAAAACCTAATGCAGAATTTCACAAAAGCAGCTTTACCAAATAAACAATTAAAATTGTACTTGGAACTTGGGAGGCACCCAAGTCTAAACTAAGACTTGACCGTCTGAAACCATGTTATTTTGGATTTCCAGTACTGCCGGTATTGGACCCAGCCTTACTAGAAAACAAACAAAAAAACCATAATATATGCACACCGTTTTTCAGCCGTGTAACTTTTGTTTCCTCTCCTCAGTGATATGCTACTTGTATTTGTCCTTTTTTCCTCTCTAGGGCTAACATCATCATGTGGGGGTAACTTTTCTAACACAGATAGCAGGATATTGGAGGTACTTTTATTTCTCCCAAATGTCTCCAAAAGCTGATGCTCTCAAGCCTGAAAGCAACAATGCACTTCCGATGGAATCTTTTTCCCAACCGAAAAAATATTGTCTCGACTAGTTAAATTTAAAACGAATGTCCATGCTGATAGTTATTTACCATTTTATTAAAGTTTGAACTGATAATTTTTAAAAAGATCTAAACTAAGAATTGTAAGAAAATGGAAAAATGGTATAGAATTCTCATGAACATATCTTACAAGAAATTCCGTAAAACCTCACGTACCAAAAAGAAAAAATGATCCCTCATCCTTTTGTATTGAACTTGAATTTTTAATGTAAAGATGGTCACTGAAATTGCCGACATTGGCAACCATCTCAATGGCTAGATCTGGTATAAACGGTAGTGACTTCTTGGATCATATTTTTTTTGACCAATTGTTTCGCTTTTGAATTCATGTTTCCACACAAGCAAACAGGCTAAACGCTGAATTAAATGAATTCTATGTTTGGTCGTTTCGTGTCTGTGTCACTAACTTTCATTTCATTCACCAGGCCCGGAGCCGCCGAGCTCCAATGGCACGGCGACACTGGGGGCATCAGCTGAGACGGCAAGCAGAGGTGGCGCGCTGGCACTGGAGCAAGCTTTGTCTCCACAGCCACCACAATCACCAATATTAAAATAGCACTGGCACCGAGTTTTTTCTAGTCCAGTCCCTTTCCCAGTATTATTGCACGATAAACTTTTGGAGAAGATATTTTGAAGCCCAAACCTACAATGACAAGCTTGTTAGGAATAAGTTAGTAGAGGGCTTGATTTCTAAATATCAATAGGAGGTAAGGTTCACTCATCATAAAACAAACTAGACGGTAAGGTTCTTTGCTGGGTCACCATATACGTAAGGGATAAATGGAAGGTTAGGGAGGCATGACGACCCATACGGTGGTGTGAGGAATGGACACTGAAAAGGATTTGGATACCGATAGAAATGTGTTAGCAGGGCGGTGGCGGTAGGAGTTCCAAGAGATAATTGGAGGAGCGGTGGCGGAGGACGGATGAAAACTGAGTTCTTGGGTACAAGGTTGGTGCTTAATTAATACGCATCCGTGGGTGTTTATTAATCTCTCACTGCAAACCTGCAATCGCGATGCACAAACGCAAGTGGTTCCCCCCCCCCCCCCCCCCCCCCCCCCCCCCAGCGTTTGACTGAACTGACCCGGCACGGGGTTGATGAGCGGCCGGCCGCAGAAGCAAGCGAATTGAAGGAGCACCCGTACTGAAACTTGACATGATGAAACACAGACAGGAGCTCGATCATTTCCTTATGAGTATTTGATCAGAAGAAGGAAAAAAAAATAACAGCTTTTGGGTTGCAATCAGCGTCCGACAATACCCATGGGCCATTGCTCCCACATCGCGGCAGGCAGCCATCCGCGAGCACCAAGAGCCAGGCGGAAGGTAGCTAGCGCACCAGAAAGAAACAGAAGCAAAGAAAGAAAAATGTCAGAGAGCCTCAACTAACCAATGGATCGACGCCGTCTCGCTCTCGCGATAAGCTAGTTAATCGCCTCTGCCGGGGCGATTCGCGATTAATCGGCTGTCTACGTTCTTAACTGCAAGAACAGCATGGACCACCGCTTCTAAATCTGCTCAGTTTCAGTTTGAACCGAGTGGAGATCGACCTACTATTCTGGGGGGATGGATCGGGGGGGACCTCATCGTCTGCCAGCTTTTGCCAGAGACTGAAACGATAAGAATACCTGAATATGCCGTGGTCTTCTGTTTGCATCTACGCATGCGCGCGTTATCGCTGGGATTCAGAGGGCATGTGGGATATCAAATGGGCGACAAAGATCGGCACGCCTACCACCTAAACACCCGGTATAAAATTTATATGGTGGGCATGGTCGAGCTGCAAATGGACTGACAGAAAGAGCATGATGATGAGGTTATTTCAGGACAGGACAGGCAACAAAGTGTATCTCTGACATGGACAGGAGTTGTAGCAAATGGAAGCGGCCTATGGGATTGATGCGGCGGCTGACAGCCTCCTCGTCGCCTAGCTATACTAAGTGTCGGTTTTGAGAAACTGGATCCCGATTTCATGTGGACTCCGTTTAACTGAAACGAAACGATGGATTCAGCTCGTTACACGATGGAATGGAGGGCAATTGTGCAGTGCAGGAGGTGCCACTGACCAAAGGAAGCTTTTGTGGCGACATGCCGACATGTATGGGAATTATCTGTCCATGTGTGTGAGCTTCAGGTGCTTTGTCATACGGAAATTTCATCGTGAACACGTTGCAGTGGCAGTCCATCGTGCCTAGCTCTACCGGACGGGACGGGTAGTTCTGGGCCATTGTCTTTTTTTTTAATTAAGGATAAAACATCCTGCCTCAACCATTCACAAGTGAATGTTTACAGGCACAGAAATAAACAAGAAGCAGCACTTAGACCACCATTACAGCATAAAGCACTTAAAACAAGGTTTTCAGAAAAACTGAGATTAAAAACACTAGGCTTGAAGTCTATTCCTGAAATTTGTTTATTTTGCTTTCTTTGAAACCCATATTTGTTTGTTTAGATGAGTTTTTGGATCGACCTAGTGACATCCCTATGCCGTAGTCGCAGGGAAAATGATGCAGCAGATAGGTTTCAGAAAGAACCGTAGTGCAACCTGAAAGATAGAACGAGTACCTGGAGCCAATCATTTTGAAAGCGCTGGGCGTGACAGTATGACGTGCCAGCACGGAAGATTATGTTTGTGATCCCGGCTCGGTAAACCCTTTGGGCTTTGATTAGTCAATGCTCACGAGGAGGAGGATTCGGCCCGGTGCAATACAGGCCGATGTCTGTATCTATTGTTACGGCCCATCTCCTTGGTAACGACTTTGGTTTCAGAAACAATGTCACTTCATTTTTTAGTAAATTATACCCATCGATCGTATAACAACTTTGGTATACATGTATGCATATATGATTATTATATATGTATTTTTCCATCGTGATAGGTGATGCGGACGGTTTTATGCATGTAACCCTCTGTATCTATTTTTTTGTGGCGAGCGCGATCAATCACTGGGCATGCAGAAGCTGAAAGCGGGATTCAGGTTTGGAAAGGGCATTATGCTAGTGTAACAAAAGCGGAAAGATACTTCTCGTCTTGCACAGATGAAAGGAAAGTAGTGCCATACACATGCAAGAAGCCGCTAGGAGAGGGTCCTCCGCTCCTCTGCAGTACACATCAGCTTTTTTTATAGGCCGTCGTTTTTTTTCCTGGACTGGCCCATGCATTTTACCACGCATGCATCCATATCATAGCATTTTTATTGGTGATTTTTTTTCCTATAAATCTTCTTAAAGACGACCTCCAAAATGTTTCTTGCCCCGAGACTTGGAATGAAAACAAAAAACACATCAAAGTGAGCATGTGAGTGCATGTTACCAACTAGTGCTAACCTTAAATCGATTCGTTAGGCTACCTCTACTCATTGATCCATAATATGTAAAAAAGGCCACCAATCACTCGGTAGTGGGTGGCTTAGGTTCTCCTATGTTGTACTCTATCGTTTCAAAATTTATGTCATTTTGATTTTTTAGATACATACATTTTGTTATGCACATAAATATAAGGTTGTTTAGATACATAACAAAATATATGTACCTAGAAAAGTCTAAAATGTAGTGGCTGCCAACTGTTTCTTAATTTATTTATTTTTATGCGTGGTTGATAATCTTAATTTAAACGAGGCAAAACCTAGTGAGAGGTGGGGATAGAAACAATACTTAACTAAGCTGTATTATTAAACAAAGTACTCAGAGCAGCAAAAGGAATCTGAACCGATAAATACTGGAGCAATCAACGAAGTGGCCATGTGGACCTGCACTAAAGCTACAAAGCTAGCAGAAGGGATAATGGGCTCTCGATGTCATTTGGCGCCATCTCCATTTTCTTAGCGGGCTTCTATTTACTACACGCTGTCGTTGTGACCTAAACTTTATTTTCATACGCAATGCAATACAAATAACAATATGTAGTTTTGGAGACACATCAAATCACACTTTATCTACTCCCTACGATTTCAAACTGTTAGGCCATTTTGACTTTTTTAAATTTACATCTTTTACTATGTACCTTACATAGCGTATATCTATGTGCATAGAAAACTATATATGAACCTTAAAATATCAAAACGATGACCTACAATTTGGGATGGAGGTAGTAGTTATTAAGCAAAAATGACCGTTAAAATGGGTGAAAAACTGAATAATTCTAATGATTAGTTGGAAAACTTGGTGGCATTGGATATGCAAGCAAATCAATACTGATTAGAGAGGTTTGGACGTCGAAGTGAACCATGTAGCAAGTTTAGAGAACTAATATGCAAATTTATAGTTTAAGAAGTTAGCTGATACCTCGGAACAAGTTTTATAGACCGCTAGCATACTTTACCTATTCGAAAATGAAAAAAAGAAAACCATTGGTTCCTAGTGGTTGCTAGTTGGTGAGTACTAGCAGCATGTACTCAGGTAGCTAGCCTTGTGCTACTCGAGCATAAAGCCTAATAAACCTACCCAAGGACATGAAAGGAAAGGTAAACCCAGCCACGCCCACCAGGACATTGTTTCTTCACATCTGCAACGAAAGGAATGGTGCAGTTCCATATACGAGCATGAATAATGGATGGTAGTACTCGCATCGGCTGACCAGCCTGCTGGTACGCATTCTAACAACTTGTTTCCTCTTACTTATGATTACTTGTCAAATTTGCACGAAGGTGTTGTCGATCGTCAGGAGAGACGTATGAATGCTCTCATTTTTGCTGTGTGCAGCTAGCTGATGTACGAGGTCGAGATCGGCAGCAATGGCCCCATCGCTGAGTCGGGTGTCAGAGTTCTGGACCACATGGGGGCTCCGGATCACTTGCTACCTCAGCTTCTCGGCCCATGTCCTCCTCGTCGTCTTCGCCAGAAGCCGCCGGCACGGCACATCCCGCTGGCAGCGCGGCGTTCTGTGGCTGGCCTACCAGACTGCAGAGATTACAGCGACGTACGCCCTGGGCGACCTGTCCCTCTCCGGCACAGACGATGACGCAGCGTCGCCGTCACGGCAGCAGCAGCTGATCGCGTTCTGGGCGCCGTTCCTCCTGCTGCACCTGGGCGGCCCGGACAACATCACCGCCTATGCCCTCGAGGACAACCAGCTCTCAGAGCGCAAATGTTACGAGATCTGCGCGCAGCTCGTCGGAGTCTTCTTTACCTTGTACAATTACATATACCTCGGAGGCAGCAGGGCTCTGCTGGCGGCCTCCGTCGTCATGGCTCTGCTGGCTCTTGCCAAGTACGCCGAGAAGGCGTGCGCATTGTACCAAGGCAAATTAGGCAACATGCGGAGCTCGAGCGAAGGCATGTCGTCGTCTCACATGGACCTTTTTGTATCCTCAAGCGGAAGAGGAGTCGATAACGAGCAAGCCCTGCTGTATGCTCACAAGCTGTTCCATTTCTGCAAGCGCGCCATGTTCGACTCTTCCGTCCACATGCCGGCCGACGACGACTCTTCCGGCGGTGGCTATGCTACCAGCGTCAAGATCTTCTCCTTGGAGTGGAAGGGCATCTTCAAGGTGGTGGAGATGGAGCTCTCCCTCATGTACGACATCCTCTACACCAAGGCGGCCGTGGTCCACACCTGGAAAGGCTATCTGCTCCGCCTCATCTCGCCGGTCGCCACCGCCGCCGCCGCCTCCCTGTTCTGGACCTGGGCCTACCCGGAGCATGGCCTGGAGCCGGCCGACGTCCGCTTCACCTACATCATGCTGGCCACTGCCTTCCTCCTGGATGTGCTATGGCTGGTGAGGGCACTGGGCTCCAGCTGGACCTACTCGTTCCTGACAGCTCAGCCACCGGAGTTGCTTTGGCTTCAGCACGAAGTTGTTTGCAGTGGAAGGTGGCGCCGGCTCCATCGCATCCTGGCGTCTCTGGATCCGTGCTGGCTAGTCTTTGGCAAGGATCCAGCCAGCTACAGGAGGTGGTCGGGCGTCACTGGGCGCTACAACTTGCTGCAGGAGTGCACTCGTCGTGCTGATGGTTCGGATCGGGTACCTTCGACGAGCAGCCACAAGTTCTTGACCTCCTTATTCGGGTGCCAGAAAGAAGATGTCAAGGAGATGCTGTTCCAACGGATAAAGCAAAGGTTGCCGCTGTCCAAGGACTACCAAACTCACCCGGAGGATGCCTACGACATGGTGGATATCACGACACGCTGGGGTCACGTGGCTGTCAGGAAATTCCCGGACAAAAGCAAACTCAAGGACCTGGAGCTCAAGCTGAACTTCGGGCGTGAGTTCCAGGAGGACGTCCTCGTATGGCACATTGGCACCTGCATCTTCCTGTACTGCACTGACCAGCCGCTCACCACAGGACCCCTTGTGAAGGCGATCGAGGTGCTGTCGGAGTACCTGATGTTCCTGGTAGCTGCGCGTCCACACATGCTACCGGGCCTCGTGCTCCGAAGCCTGTTCGAGGATACCTTCAGAGCTTTGGGCCAAGAATGGAAGAAGACATGCGAGGCTGAGAGCAATGGCCGCAGCTTTGGAGCCAGGAGAGAGAAGCTTGCCATGGCCCTGCACGAGGAATCGCTTGAGAACCAAGGCCGGAGCCGGCGCGAGCGCGATGGCAAGAACCTGCTTATGCTGGACGGAATCGAAGTTGGCATGGAGCTGCTGAAGTTTCACGACGAGCACATGCATCAACTGCTGGAGCTCGTCTTCGACGTGTGGGTGGATAAGCTCATGTACGCGAGCACACGGTGCAGCAGGGAATCCCACGCCAAGCAACTCAGCCGCGGCGGTGAGCTCACCACCATCGTGTGGATTATGGTGCAGCACGCTGGCCTGTTTCGCATTGGGGAAACTAACGATCAAACAAGTGACAGGACTACTTATATCCCCAAAAGGGGTGAAGAGGAAAGGACGAAGAAGAAAGAGGAAGAGGAGAAAAAGAAGGCAGACTATCCAACTCCGTGTCCGCGTCCGATTCCACCTCCAGCACTACATACACCAGGGCTTTGGCTTGAACCAGCTCCAGATGATCTCCCATCGTATACAACATGGTCTGAACTACCTCCACAGCCTGAACCGAAACCAGAGCCTCCACGTGCACGGCCTGATGAACCGAAACCAGCGCCTCCGAGCCCAGCGCCTATGTTATCTGAGAGGGCCAGGAAACGAAGGGCACGGACTACCACGTATGCTACGCTGTATCCAGCGTAATGTCAACAATAAGATCTTCGCGGTTCGTTCGGCAATGTCAGAAATCCCGTGCGCGCGCGCGTGCGTGTTGTGCTGTGATGGCTTTCGTTTGTGTGAGCATCATGTCAATGCATTACTATTTGTAAAAAAAATAAAGAATATAATGATGCCAATCATTTGTCGAGTATTTGTTTGTGCCACGGGCTTTAATTTGACAGCAAACGAACTTTAAAGGAATAAATATAAAATAATATGCTGCCTACAATGGACTGGAAAATGTATACACTACCACATAATGGAGATTCCGTGAGGGTTCAGGATTTTCGTGAGAGGTATGAATAAACCCTCATGAAAATTGTCTTTTTCGCGAAGGCTACACACAAACCGCCATGAAAACATATATTCCTGGGAGGTACGAACATACCCTCATGAAAATCCATTATTTTCGTGAAGGTGCTTTATGAACCGCCACAAAAACAAAGTTATTCCAAACTCTCATGAAAATTGATATCCCGCCACGAAAATAATGCGGTGGCGTCAATTTTTTCAGGTTCGTGCGTCGCGCTTTTTTTTTCCAAGTTCCGCGCTTGTTTCCAAAAGCCACGCGCTTCTTTTTCAAGGCTCGGCCCACCTCAGCACCTCTAGCAAAACCCTAACACCCTCTCCTGGCCTCCCCATCCCCAGACCCGCCCGCCGCCCTCAACCCCCTCACGCCGCACCATCACCCCCCGCGTTGCGCCTCCACCCGACGCCGCGCTGCGCCTCCACCCCCTGACACCGCACCCCCACCTGACGTCGTGCCTCCACCCTCGCGGGGTGGAGTAGTCACGAAAATGAAGGTTCCTGGCAGCTTCTGTGCTATTTCCATGATTTTTTGTGAGAGTTGTTCACCATCAGGAAATATTTTCATGCAACAGGAAAATAAATTTTCGTGAGAGTTGTTCATCGTCAGGAAATATTTTCGTGAGAGTTGCTCACCTCCAGGGAAAGGTTTCGTGCAATAGGAAAATGAATTTTTGTGAGAGTTGTTCACCGTCACGAACTATCACTAGTAGAGAATTGGCTTTCGATCCGCCCCCTTTTGTCCCGGTTTAAAGTTGGCCCGGGACAAAAGGGGGTGCGCCGGGGTAGGCAAAATTGGAGGGGAGCTTTACTCCCGGTTGGTAATTGCAACCGGGACTAAAGGCCCCCCTTTAGTCCCGGTTGCAACGGCTAGCTGGGGGGCGTCGGTGGCGGGACCCTTTTATCCCGGTTGGAGAATCCAACCGAACCCTTTTATCCCGGTTGGAGCCACCAACCGGGATAAAAAGGTTAGTCCCGGTTGGTGCCTCCAACCGGGATAAAAGGGTGTCCCTTTATCCCGGTTGGAGGATCCAACTGGGACTAAACTTCCAACCGGGACAAAAGGTGTTCCCTTTTGTCTCGGTTGGAGTTTTTAACCGGGATAAAAACTCATCCCCCACTATATCCCGAGACAGAGACTTTCTTCTTCCTCCAGCCCGAGCCAGTCCAGCACATTGATAGAGAGCTGAGCTTCACCTACTCTCCGGTGGTGCCCAAGCAAGGGAGGTGCTGCCCGAAGTTTTTTCCCTCATTTTCGTGGGAATTTGACTCAGCCAACACAAGTGTTGCGAAGGTTTGCTACTTCATCCTCGTGTTATGCTTTGATTTATGCTTTGGAGATGGAAAGATTATTTGCTACAATGTGATGATGAAGTAGAAAAATGGAGAGGTATTTTGAGCTAGAATGTTAGGGAGATTGATGTGTCATATATAGTATGCATTATTGCAGTGGTTTAAAAATGATGCTACCTTGTCTAGACGGTTTATCTTATCAAATTCAATATGGTTTTTTAAATCCATATACTTGTTGAACTTGCATACCGTGTTCATTTCGGCGAGAATGTTCTTCGCCGAGCAGCAACGTATGTCAAGAAGGATGTTCGATTCTATGAGAAAGAGTGGATACGGACATCGTGACCGTGTCCCCTTTTCCGTAGCATCTAACCTCTTTCATGACGAAGTGCGGTGCCGCCCAGCTGAGGACATCCTCGCGAAATGAACACGGTCTTCAAGTTCAACAACTTCTGTAGTGGTAATGAAAGAATTTTTGTACATAGATGACTTCTGCTACTTGTTGAACTTGCATACCGTGTTCATTTCTGCTACGATGTTCTCCGCCGAGTAGCAACGTATGTCAAGAAGGAGGTTCGATTCTACGAGAAAGAGTGGATACGGACATCGTGACCGTGTCCCCTTTTCCGTAGCATCTAACCTCTTTCATGACGAAGTGCGGTGCCGCCCAGCTGAGGACATCCTCGTGAAATGAACACGGTCTTCAAGTTCAACAACTTCTGTAGTGGTAAGGAAAGAATTTTTGTACATAGATGACTTCTGCTACTTGTTGAACTTGCATACCGTGTTCATCTCTCCGAGGATGTTTTCCGCCGAGCAGCAACGTATGTCAAGAAGGAGGTTCGATTCTACGAGAAAGAGTGGATACGGACATCGTGACCGTGTCCCCTTTTCCGTAGCATCTAACCTCTTTCATGACGAATACCGGTGCCGCCCAGTTGAGGACATCCTCGCGAGATGATCACGGTCTTCAAGTTGAACAACTTATGCAGTGTTAAGATAATAATTTTTGTACATAGATGGCTTTTGCTATTGGAGGAAGTGGTGATGGTGGGGGCGATCGTGGTTACTATTATGGTAAGGTTCCAATCATAGTTGGCCCTCAGCATAAGCCGAAGAAAAAGAGCGCGCTGGAAAAAGCAATGCTTCGTTATTTGCAGCAACGTCATGAAGAAGCTGTTGCCGCGGGTCGTTATGCTCCACCCTCAGTCCCGGGTGTTTCACGTCCACTTAGTACTACCATTTCTGGCGGCACAAATAAACCTAAGGATGAGGTTAGGTCAGCGGAACCTTCGTCTTCACCGTCCAAGGATGCTTAAAGTCCTCCTTGATAATAACCAGTGGATGGCTTGTTGTATTGTATCATGTTGTTTGGGACTTTAATTTAAATATGTGTATTTGGATCTTCATGTTGTTGTATTGTACCATGTTGTTTGGATCTTTAATCGATTTTCACGCGTAATCCATTGTGAAGTGTAATCCATTTTCATGCGTAATACGATGCAGATGGACCGGCAATGGATGTATAATGCAGACAGGCAGAGCAAGGCGTTTATTGATGGCTTGCATTATTTTCTCGAAGTGGCAAAAGCGAACAAGCCAGAGAATGGGTTCGTATGTTGTCCATGCTTCCAATGCAATAACAGGAAGGAGTATTCAAAGGATTCCTGGGGGACTATTCACACCCACTTGTTTAAATACGGTTTCATGCCTAACTATTTGGTTTGGACCAAGCACGGTGAACTAGGGGTTGTAATGGAAGATGGCGAGGAGGAGGAGGAAGATGACACCATTCCGGACTGGGTTGCAGGCCAAGCTTTTGCAGGTACTACAATGGGCGAGGCTGATGAAGATGAGTTTGCAGAAAATGACCCTACTGATGACCTTGGTCAGGTGATACGAGATGCATACAGAGATTGCAAAACTGAGAAGGAAGCAGCAAAGTTGCAGCGCATGATAGATGATCACCAAAAATTGTTGTACCCAGGTTGTCAGCAGGGCCATAAAAAACTAGGTACGACACTAGAATTTGTGCAATGGAAGGCAAAAAATGGTGTGTCCGATAAGTCATTTCAGGGGATGTTGAACATTGTCAAGAAGATTCTTCCCGAGAATAATGAATTACCGTCCACAACATATGAAGCTAAACAGATTATTTGCCCTCTCGGATTGGATGTTCAGAAGATACACGCATGCCCTAATGACTGTATCCTCTATCGTGGTGATGAATACGAGAAATTGGATGCTTGTCCCGTCTGCGAAGCCCTGCGGTATAAGATCAGGCGAGATGATCCTGGTGATGTCGAGGGGCAGTCTCCCAAGAAGAGAGTTCCCGCGAAGGTGATGTGGTATTTCCCTATAATACCACGCTTGAAGCGCTTGTTCAGGAACAAGGCGAATGCTAAGTTGATGCGATGGCACAAAGAAGACCGTAAGGAAGATGAGATGCTGAGACACCCCGCAGATGGGGCACAGTGGAGATCAATTGATAGAACATTCCCAGACTTTGAAAGTGAAGCAAGGAACATAAGGTTTGGTTTAAGCACTGATGGATTCAATCCATTCGGTAAGTTGAGTAGTGGTCATAGTACTTGGCCTGTGACCCTTTGTATGTTCAACCTTCCTCCTTGGCTGTGCATGAAGCGGAAGTTCATTATGATGCCGGCGCTTATCCAAGGCGCAAAACAACCCGGCAACGACATTGACGTGTATCTAAGGCCGTTGGTTGATGACCTTTTACAACTTTGGAAGGAAGAAGGTGTACGTGTGTGGGATGAGGATAGACAAGAGATCTTTAATCTACGAGCACTGTTGTTCGTAACCATCAACGATTGGCCTGCATCGAGTAACCTTTCAGGACAGACAAATAAGGGATATCGGGCATGCACCCACTGTTTAGATGACACAGACAGCATGTACTTGAAGCACTGTGAGAAGGTCGTCTATATGGGTCATCGTCGATTTCTCCCTGCTCACCACCAGCTGAGAAAGAGCGGGATGCATTTCAAAGGGGCGCCAGACCATCGTAAAAAACCTGCACACCGTAATGGAAAGCGTGTGTTCGAGATGATGAAGGATGTATATGTAGTCTTCGGAAAGGGACTTGGTAGCCAACCTGTTCCGAACGACGATAACGGACATGCACCCATGTGGAAGAAAAAGTCAATATTTTGGGAGCTACCTTATTGGGAAATTTTAGAGGTTCGCAACGCAATAGATGTGATGCACCTGACGAAGAATCTTTGCGTGAACGTGCTAGGCTTCATGGGTGTTTATGGAACCTCAAAAGATACATTGGAAGCACGACATGGAACCTCAAAAGATACATTGGAAGCACGACAGGACCTGAAAGCCATGGGGCAACGAGATGACCTACATCTGGAAAAGAGAGATAATGGACAGCACTACTTACGTCCTGCCAGTTACACTCTCAGCAAGGAAGAGAAGGATAGCATGTTTGAATGCTTGAATAGTATGAAGGTCCCGTCTGGGTACTCCTCGAATATAAAGGGAATAATAAATATGAAACAAAAGAAGTTTACAAATCTCAAGGCTCATGACTGCCACATGTTGATGACCCAGTTGCTTCCGGTTGCACTGAGGGGTGTTCTACCAGAAAATGTCCGGTTGCCGCTCGTAAAGCTATGCGCGTTTCTCAATGCGATTTCGCAGAAGGCAATCGATCCATCCAAGCTATCAAAGCTACAGAACGATGTCGTGCAATGTCTTGTCAGTTTTGAGTTGTTATTTCCACCATCCTTCTTCAATATTATGACGCACTTACTGGTTCACCTAGTAAAAGAGATTGGTATTCTCGGACCTGTATACCTGCACAATATGTGGCCTTTCGAGAGGTTCATGGCAGTCCTAAAAAACTATGTTCTTAATCGTGCCCGTCTAGAAGGAAGCATCGCCAAGGGATATAGAACAGAGGAGGTGATCGAGTTTTGTGTTGATTTTATTGATTCAATTGACTCGATTGGGGTTCCAACTTCACGCCACGAGGGGAGACTCCGAGGAATGGGCACCCTTGGAAGGAAATCAAGTTTGAGCAATGATACTGATTTGTTCGACAAGGCACACTACACTTTTCTACAACAGTCATCCTTTGTGTCTCCGTATATCGAGCAGCACAGGCAGATGGTAGCTTCCAAAAACCCGACCAAATCCGATACTTGGCTTACCCGTCATCACATGAAAACTTTTCCCTCCTGGTTGCGCCAACAACTTATGGGTAACTCTGAGATTCACCCACAGCTTGCCTGGTTAGCCAGGGGACCTACTACCACAATCGTCAAATTCCAAGGCTATGAGATAAATGGTTACACATTTTACACGAGAGCCCAGGACCAGAAAAGCACGAACCAGAATAGTGGTGTCCGCATAGATGCCATGGACAGAAATAATAGCAAGGAGTCGTATTATGGTTTCATACAGAAGATATGGGAACTCGAATACGGACCGCTGTATATCCCTCTATTTCTTTGCAATTGGGTGAAGCTAACTGTCGTCACCAAAGATAAGTACGGAATGACAATAGTAGATCTGAGCAAGACTGGATACAGTGATGACCCATTCGTACTTGCCAATGATGTGCATCAGGTGTTCTATGTGAAGGATATGTGCAGCAAACCCAAGAGGAATCCAGAAGAGACATGGGAGCCAAAGTGCCACATAGTTCTTCCAGGTAAAAGAAAAATCGTGGGAGTCGAGGATAAAACAGACCAATCAGATGATTATGATCAGTTTGATGGCATGACTCCATTCGCCGTTGAAGTTGATCCAAGCATCCTGCTATCCAAAGAAAAGGCTCCGTACTTACGCCGCGATCATGATCAAGGAACTTTCGTGAAGAAGAAATTTTACAACGTTGTATTGTAATGCGTTAAATGTACATGACCTTTGTGTATTAATTGATACAATTTGTAATTTACCCTATGTATGATTTCATGTGTTATTAAATTTGTTAGGTGAAGATTTTTTAGATAAACATGAACATTTAACATGGATTTTTCTGCGCATTGAAATAATTTAATTGAATAATTTCTTGATCACAGCAATGCAGTAAAATAAATATTTTACAGGCTAAATGAACTGGTATAGAATTAATGATTAATTCATACTTATTGTCAATTTACTCGTTAATTAAATATATTTTTGCATGTACAAAATCTGTGAAGGTTTTGTTTTTCATCCTGAAATGTAGTGAAAAGATAAAATAAAATCCATTTCCAAAAAACAGGCGGGAGAAGAAAAATAGGAAAAAAGACCTTTTGTCTCGGGTGCTAACAGCAATCGGGACAAAAGGCCCCCCTTTTATCCCGGTTGCAAATCCCGGTTGCAAACGGCAACCGGGATAAAAGGGTACGTTTCGTCTCCCGCCCGAACGTACCCTTTTATCCCGGGTGCCGTTGCAACCGGGATTTGCAACCGGGATAAAAGGGGGGCCTTTTGTCCCGATTGCTGTTAGCACCCGAGACAAAAGGTCTTTTTTCCTATTTTTCTTCGGGATAAAAGGGGGGGGGTAAAAGGCACTGTACTTCCTTCTACCCCCCGCCAGTTACACAATTAGCCAAATTTCGCCAAGTCCCGCGCGTTCTCCGCCGTCGCCGCCCGTCCGCCTCCCTCGCCGTCCGCCGCCGCCGTCGTCCCCCATTGTGCCGTCGACGTCCCCCATTGCGCGTCGTCGTCCCCCGG
>NC_028458.1:11221416-11377021 GCF_000263155.2 Setaria italica | reverse complement strand
AGAAAATGAAGTTAGAAATTCGTAGGATGCACGCGTCCTCGCCGTCCCGCTGCCGTGATCGCCGCTGTCCGCCGCCGTCAAAACCTAGTTCCGGTGAACCGTCCCGCTTCTAGTTAGTTTGTTAAGTTAGATTTTTAAGTTAGAAAATGAAGTTAGAAATTCGTAGGATGCACCGCCGTCCCCTCCGCCGTCCCGCCGCCATGATCGCCGCCGTCCCGCCGCCCGTCCCGCCTCCGCCGCCCTGATCGCCGCCGTCACAACCTAGGCACCGCACGTGGATATTGTTACAAATTCGTAGAAATTCGTCAAAATTCGTAGAAATTCGTCAAAATTCGTAGAAATTTGTAGAAATTTGTAGAAATTCATAGAAATTCGTAGAAATTTGTAGAAATTCATAGAAATTCGTAGAAATTCATACAAATTCGTAGAAATTCGTAGAAATTCGTAGAAATTCCAAGAAATTTGTAGAAATTCATAGAAATTCGTAGAAATTCGTAGAAATTCGTAGAAATTCATAGAAATTTGTAGAAATTCGTCAAAATTCATAGAAATTTGTATAAATATTCCGGATTTTGTACGATTCATGTTATTTTATGATTTCATTATATACATGTATGATTCCGTACTTTGTAGGACTTTGTACAAATTTGTAGTAAGACGATTTCTATGACTGTCATGTATGATTCCATGTATGTTTCCATCAATAGTTGAAATGGCAGACGATGAGACCGCAAGGTATATCATGGAGCAGATAATCGCTGGTGATGGTAGTGGCGACAACGTTCCACTATCATACACGGATGAAGAGGGCACCCAGGCGGACATGTTCCTCAACATGTCCGCCGATGGGAATGAAGAGCAACAGCCGCAGCAACAACTTGCCGTGGCGGAAGGTTCCGGCGAGGTATATACAACCATTCTTGTATTGTTTCACGCCACCGTTACTACTACGTACTAATTAACGAATCTTGAACTGTTAGCCCTCCGGATCGACACAAGGGCAGAAGACCCGAGGTCGTACAAAGGTGATGGAAGGGAGGCTTGTCATCACCGAAGTTACAGAAGAGGGCAGGCCGGTTGCTCCCGAGAAAGTAGCAAAGAAGTACGTGAGTCAAATCGGGGCAATCGTCCGGGACAACGTGCCTATCAGCATCAGAGAATGGAAGGGCAGAAGCAATAATCCGTACGCCCTTCCAGAGACAGAAAAGAATATGCTGTGGGAAGACGTGAAGAGACATTTCACATTCCCCGAAGGATATAGTGAGAAGGATGTCAAAGCGTGGACGCTTAAGAAGATGGCTACTCAATTCCAGACATTCAAGAAGATGCTGGATACCCACTATATCAAGAAGGGCAAAACTCCAGACTTCAACGCGTGGCCAAAGTTGAGGGACCACTGGGATGCATTTGTTGAATACAAGAGGAGTGAAGAAGATGTGAAAAAGATCACGACCAACACAGCAAATGCTAGTCAGAAGGGCTACCACCATCATTTGGGGCGAGGTGAGTATGGCTCAGCAATTCCCAAGTGGAGGAAGATGGAACAAGATCTGATCGAACGGGGAATCGTACCTGCAACTATTGAATGGCCCGAACGATCAAAAAACTGGTACTACGCTCATGGAGGCTCCCTAAGCCAAGAGGATGGGACGTTGATTTTCAATGACACAATACGTGAGAAGGCCGAACATCTCATGAAGAACATTGAAGATTCCAAGGCTGGGAGGTTGAAGGTGGACCGAGAAAATGATGAGCTCACATTGGCCCTCGGTAATCCAGAGCACCCAGGACGTTGCCGAGGGTTCGGGGTGGTTCCGTGGAAGTTCGCTTTCCGAGGTGACAGCGCCTCTTACAGAAGCCGGAAGCGAAGAAAGGAACAGATCGAGGAGAGCTGGCGGCAGATGCTAGAACAAAGAATGATGGATGAAATCAATCGGCGGGTGGCCGACGCAGTTGCGGAGTTGGCCCAATCTGGAGCAATGCCGAATCCTAACACCGCCAGCCCTTCTCAACGCCTCGGGAGCAGTTGTGCTTCTACAGGGGTCCCCGATGCGCAGACGCCCAGGTTACCCGTGGAGGAGCAACGGTTCCCCGTGGATGCCATCACGCAACGGACCTCATGTGAGTTGCATGCACCGGTCGGCAACCTCACTATTAAGGTATACTTATACATAATATTTATGCAATCTTGTCAATTGATCCAGGCCTCGAGATCGGAGTTCAACTTGTTTACTTCTGCTATATGTACAGGTAGCGTACGGGAGTGCGTTAGCAACCCTGGCAGCGCAGAGCAGTCATGGCATGGACATTCCAACAGGCTACGCCAGCGTCTGCGTCGTGCAAATAGTTGATCCCCAGTATGAAGGTCTAGAGCTCGACTTCCCGGGAGGCGACGGGGAAAAGACATTGGCAGATGCGCTTCATGGGATCATTCTATGGAAGAAACGCTATATCATTATTCCCGGCATGGAGCCATCTCCTCAGACCTCAAGACCGCTCCCCGTAGATCCCCAGCAGCGACCTTCTCCTCATACCTCGAGACCGACATCTCCTGCTCCAGGACCGTCCCTTCCATCTATATCAAGGTCTCCATCTCCACCACATCCTGGTGCTGGAAGCGACGACGACAATAACAACACCCCTCCCCGATCACCGTCGCCGGCACCAAGAGCGGCCCCCTTGAAGGAACCTGCAGCACCACTAAAGAAGTTACGAGCACCGCCTCCCAAGCAAAGACAGAGAAAGAAGAAAACAAAGGAGCCTGAAGTGACTCGTAAGGAACGCTGGGAGGCAATGTCTCATGAAGAACAGTGGGCAGAAATCCAACGAGAGGCCAGTGAGTGGTTCAAGAAACAAGCTGAATTAAAAAAGGCAAGGGAGATGGAGCCACCGCCAGTAAGTCGGCGAGATTTAAACTTTTTTATCAGGATGGAAGAAGGAGCCAAGAAAAGGATACTACTCTTGTCAAACTATGAACGGGCTCTAGTAAAGGCTGATGAAAAGGATAAAAGGAAAGGAAAGTCATCTTCCAGCGGTCCAGTCCCCGACCTCAGCCATTTATCAAAAAAAGATGCTCAACGGGTAAAAGCAATGCCCTTGGATCAACAAGCAAATGTATTGAAGTTCATGGAAGAACAGGTCTGGGACTTGATGAATGCATAGGGCAAGTTGAGACGCCAACTGCACCGCCCCCTGAGCCGAAGTGGCCTTATGAGCTAGGCAAACCACTAGTAAAGCCTTCATTGGTACGGAAGCTATCAACAAAGATGTACGAATTCCATCAATGGTACATGATGGCATCCGCCGACTCGAGGGAGATGATCGGCATGAAGGTAAAACCGATAGATTTTCACGGTGAAGGGGAGAAAGTGCTGTGGCTAGACTTCAAGGATATATACGAAGTGTACCATCATGATGCCCTGGACGTCTCTCTGATCAGCGCTTGGATTCTGTAAGTGTCCGTTTATCTCTACATGTAAATTTTGGCGTGCGTCACCGTACTAACTTCATCTTCCATTTCATGTAGGATGCTAATTCAGACATGCCGCCGAGATGCGTACCTACATATAGGCTTCATGGATCCATCTGTAGTTAACCAACAACAGATACAATTAGCGCCGGAAAAAACCTTTGCGGAAATATACAATTTCCTACACAAACAAACATTCAAGGATTTCATACTACTTCCATACAACTTCAAGTAAGTGTGTGTATACCATCTACTTTTGATATCTTTTTCCTTATCTCTACATGTTAGTTAGCTCTAATATGCATGAACATTTTACGCACGCAGCTTCCACTGGATCCTTATTATAATTGAGCCTGAAAGAAGCCACGTCACTGTCTTTGATTCGTTAAGGAAAGATCCGGTGGACTACCAAGAATTGCAAGACATGCTAGGCTTGTAATAATTCTGGACCTTTATCTCTATGCAAAAATTTATTTCCTACATTTTATCCCTGTTACACTATGTCATTCATTATTCTAATCCGCAGCGCATGGAAACAATTCATAAGGACACACAAAGGTCCATTCAAAGAAAATCTTACATGGAACACAGACTTCCCGGTACGTATGCAGTCTGCACATTTATTACATTGTATAACACGAATATTTCATAACTTATTTTTTTCCGCACTGAAGTGTTTAAGACAGGAACCCGGGAATAATCTATGTGGCTACTACATCTGTGAGCACATGCACAGTTTTTTGGGACCCAAGGGACCGAAGATGACGCCGCACAACTTTAAAGTACGTAAAATAAATATATTACTAGTTAATTATTTTCTAGCTCCTTATATGTATTTGTTCATGTAACATTCACAAATTTCCAAATTATAGATGTTAAATATTCAACAAGGACTCTTGAAGGAAGAAAGAGTAGCGGCAATATGTGAAGGTCTCATTGGATTCATAATGGACGAGGTGGTAAATCCAAAAGGAGAATTTTATTACGATGGACGACAATTAGACACTCCGATCAGCAACACCACGACGGAAAGATTGTAGGAAGATACTTTGATTTATTTGTATATATAATACGTGCTAATTATGATCGATTTGTACTAAGCTAGTTGAATTGTGTATATGAATTGTGTATAAGGATTGTGTATATATATAGTAATTGTATAATTACAAATCCCATTCGTTTAAATACTAGTTGATTTCGTTCTAAAAAAATCTCAACTACAAGGTTAACAAATTAAAAGGGCCGCGGTACTACGTATACGTGATGCATGCATGAAAAATTCAGGCGTCACGGCAGTGCCATGCAAGCGCCATTTAGTCCCGGTTGGAATCGAGCCGGGACTAAAGGGGACCCCTTTAGTCCCGGTTGGGAAATCCAACCGGGACTAAAGGGACCCCCTTTAGTCCCGGTTGGTGTCACCAACCGGGACTAAAGGGGGACCTTTACTCCCGGTTAAAAGACCCGGGACTAAAGACCCCCCTTTTGTCCCGGTTGGTTTATCCCGGATGGATATCCGAGAGATATGCACCCTACCAACCGGGACTAAAGGCCAATTCTCTACCAGTGTATTTTCATGAGTGTTGTCCACCACCAAGAATTATTTTCGTGTAGCATTTCTCTGACGATGAACCGCCATGAATACAAGTTTGGAAACCTGACGACAACGGAACTTTCATGGGAGTGACCGTCACGGTTTACCGCTGCAAAAATAATTCCCGTCGGTTCACCCCCACGAAAATGTCATTTCCATGGCGTTTGATTCGTGAAGGTTATTTCGTGGTGGTAATTGTATTTTTGTGAGGGTTTTTAACCCTCACGAAATCTCCATTATGTGGTAGTGATAAAGTATGAGTTAGACTTACACGTACTTCCTCCTTCCCAAATTACTATTCGTTACGTAGATATCAAAAGTTATGAACGAATAGTAATTTGAGATGGCATGCACAGGAGTTGTAGCAAATGGAAGCCACCTACGGCGATTGATGCGGCGGCTCACAGTTTCATCGTCACGAGTCACGACACCTACCATTTCGATTATGAAAACCTCTCGAGGCCAAAGCGCCCCAGTTCACTACAGAACAGAAAAGGGAACACGACAGAAGCCACCACGGCACACCGCAGATGATTATGTCTGTGATTCCAGCTCGGTAAACCGTTCGGCTTTAATTAAGATCACAAACAGTTTCGCTCCTTTTTTCCGGATGATATCCCCACCTGTAGCGAACATGGCCCAAATAGACCATTAGTTTGTGTTTTAATGATTAATGTAACAATATGACCATTAGGACTAAAAAAGTGTTTAGAACATTTCTTGAAGGCATTCTAGTCCTAAGGAAGCAACCACAATTAAAGACAACCAAAGAAATGAAGAAAACAATGTTTATTATAACCTTCGACTCATTCGGTGATGGCAAGGGGATGGCCACCGAAGCAGTCGGTGACAAGCCTTCATAAACAAAAAGTCATCATCGGATATTCCGATGGCCCTCTGGAAAAGCATCAGTGCAAACGTTGGAGCTTTTGATACACTGCGTTGAAGCCAAGTCAATGCAAGACCATCGGATGATCCGATGGCCCATGATTGTACCCATCAGATGAATTGCTGGAAAGAAGGAGAAGAAGAAGGAAGCACCGGATGTTCCGATGCATTGAGTCAATGGCCATCGGATGAATCATATTTACTTCAGAGAAGTTCCAGAGAGATTTTGGCGAAGAAGGTCTTGCACCAGATGATCTGATGGCAACCAGAAGCAGCATCGGATGAATCGATGGATTGTGTCAGCGATAAATTTGGGTGTAGGGAGGCCAACGCCTAGTAGCACCGGATGTTAAGATGCTCAGCAAGAACATACCATCGGAATATCCAATGGTACACTTTAACTAGCTGTTGGAGCAACGGCTATTTGATGCCTTGGACTATTTATACCCCTTCCACTTGTCCATTTGAAGTTGCTGGAGTGTGTAGGAGTCCATTGGAGATCACGACCCATCGAGAACACATCCAAGCCACCAAAAGTACATAAGTAATTAATCAAAGGCTTAGCACAAGTTTAGAAGAATTATTAGTGCTAGGATAGGCTTAGAGAAGAGGGAATGCAAGGTGTGCTTGCCTTATGATCGGTTCTAGGAATGAACCACAGTTGTAAAAGGTGTGCCGACACCTTGGAGCCTTGGTGGCTCGCCGGGAAGTCTTCAACCCTCCGGCTTCGTGTGGAGCGGCGTCGACGACCGTGTGCGGAGGACGTGGAGACCCCCTTCCTTCATGTAGAAACTCCTTAGTGAAGGCAGCATCAAGGTGATGGGGGAACTTGGCGTGAGCCTTAGTGGCCAAGCTTTTGTGACAAGTTTAAGGGGTGTCCCGGAAAAGATTTGGTGACCGGGAAGCAATACTCTTTGTGAGTGCTTCAACAACGTCGACTACTGGTGGCTTAGTGCCTACCGATACCACGGGATAAATCCTCATGTCAAGAGTTTACTTCCTCTGATTCCCACCTCTTACATTTCCGCATTTCATTCTTGCAACTTGTATGTTTTTACTTTCTTAGTATAGTATCTTGCTAGGATTGGCTTAATGTTGCAAAACTTGTTTTGGGATGAGGGTTTCACACTAGATCAACCATAGTTGCACATCTTGATAGCATGATCTAGTTTAAGTTTGATGCAAAAGTAGTGAAAGCTAAAGGTTAAAGTTTTAAGTTGCCTAATTCACCTCTCCTCCTCTTAGCCTACGAGCACTAATTCCTTTTACCACCTTGCGATATCAATTGTCCACGGATTGTGCCAAGACTTGTCGGCTACGCCTTAAAGCATTCTCCCTTTTCAACTTGTCCTTAAACTTCAAGTCAGATAAAACCACAAGTTAGTGACTGTTTTTCTTTTTTACAACAATGATATATATATTATATATAGTTAGGTTAATAACATGATCCACTCAAAACGAGAGCTAAAGTAAAGCAGGAGTTAATCAACATAAAAAAGAGGGTTCAAACAAAGCAGCAGTTAATTAACTAATTAAGTAACTTCCGACACTCTACTGTAGCGCACCACAACATCCCACCGGCCAGATTGGAGATAAGCTAATCCATCCATTTTATCGTTAAGTTGCTAACGTTAGTTAGCTGTCAGGGTTGGACGGTATATTTGTTATCTAGATAAGGTTAGTTAGTTGTAGAATTATAGCTATGATTTCTTATCTGAATTTGATCAGTTTGAGTTTGTCGAGCACAGGACACAAATTAGCAACGGCTATTGTTTTTGAGAAAGGATAAGAATGAGGCGCCGCATGGATCGGAAGGAAAACCTAAGCTAGACTACTTGTCTGACTTCCTCTACGACAAGTGTCTTAGCGTGTAGCAAGAAATGGTGCTGTTTTTGGAGCAGCAGCCACGGCGTTCCGATTCCCCCCATCAATATCTGTTCAAATGTTTCAAATAAGCTTATCATTACCAAAATGGCTAGATTTGTCTTCCAAAGTAGTAGTTTCTAAATTTACTACACATTTGAATATGTTTTTATGCTGTTAATTATGGTCAAGGTAGTATCTTGGTCAACGTGCCATAGTTCGAGATGGTATACTAGCTTCTTTGTGATTGGAGGAGTATAAGCTATATTAGCTATACTTTAGCTTCAAATACAAGAAAAAATGGTTGAGTGGTAGCAAGAGGAGGAACCGAGGAAGCTATACAATTCGGTAGTCTATAACTAAAGCCACGAGCGGGCCTACTTGAAGTCAGAGGGCATTCAATTGAATACCCTTGTATGAGTATTGAATTGAATACTCATTATTTTTGCTAAATAATTAATTAGTACTTGTATGCGTGTTGAAAATTTTCAAGCTATAATCACAAGTCTATGAATTTATGGATATAATGCTCAATTTTGAGTTTTATACTCTAATTTGTTATACAATTAGTACAATTAGTACTCTAATTTTGAGTTTTATAATCAATTATGCATGCCAAAATCTAAGCTTAGGCTGTAAAAGGCTTGAAATTTTGAATACCAATTCACCCTCCAATTCCTGAGCCCGCCCCTAGCCCGTCCCTGACAACATGCTTGAGACAATGGAACATCTTTTTTCTAAGATGTGATGATTTTTCTCAGCAATAATGCTGGGGGATTCTGAACTTACAAATTGATCCAAACCTACAGCCATAACCGGTTCATCCAGTGACCTCTGACAGAGACCCGGCAGGAAGGTAATTGGACCGACCGCCTGGGGTGTCATTTTCTATTAAGCAGTTAAGCACAAACCAACTCCTTATTCTAAACACGAGTGGACTCCATCAAATTCTGTTAATTTGTACTGCAAAACTGCCATTCTAAGATGCACATGCACGAAATCCAACTTACGAAGCCCATAGGATAAATATGATCCAACTTTTGAACTTTGACGGTTGATGCATGCCGCCATTATAGAACATGTAATTCTAAGATCTTGATCTTTGAAAATACAGTTTTGGGAAATTAATTATTGACAGAGTAATTTTACGATAGTTTTTTCAATCTTTCTGTTTAGTTTTGCCCTAAAATAATTTTAAAAACAGGTACACGACAGGAGGGACAGACGTTGATGGGCCAATGATTTTTGCCTTTTCCCTTTTCTTTGGGATGATGATGGGACAATGATTTGCACATACATAAGGTCAACAATTGGGTGATATAAAATCCTTCCACTAACGTCCAATGACGGAAATAATATGATCAAGATGTGCCGCGCTTTGTCAGAAAAAACAGCTCGAAATGGAGTTTCTAAAGAACAAATAATTGCAACTGCCAAGAGATGTTGCAAGGATATGTTTCCTGAAGGATAGTACAAGTGAGCCTTCACTATGTTGCACGATCTTGCACTGCATTTCATGCCTACAATAGCCAACTGAACATAAATTATTTTATTTTATTTTCGTACAATCTGTTTGACTGTATACAGAAATTTGCTACCAGAGCAAATTAAAAAAATAAATAAAAAGAAAATACAGAGAGAAAGCAAAGAACGATATGACAGTCTCCACATATGGTTTATCAGATCCATTGCCCTTTCTTGTCTCGACAAGTTTCAGAGCCTCTCCCAGTGTCTTTTGCCATATCCTTGTGGGCATACAAGCCGTTTCTTCAGTAACTGCAGGCTGTTTACCCAAAAACAACTGAAGAACAGGTTTTCGACCTTCATTTTTGTCGAAAGGTTGGATTCCCCAGAATGGCTTATTGGTCAGACTTGGTAACATGTTAGTAATAAACGTTTGTCTTAAGTCTAAAAACCCGAATGGTATTGTAAGTAGAATTTGCGGAACTTTCTGCAACTCCAGATTGTTAATAGTGGTCTATCGGTGCTGAGAGAGGTTCAGATCGATTCCGATGTTCATCCCATTGTATGCAATCGGAGCATACATCCACATTTCATCAGAGCTCAGGAGCTGCAAATAGTAATTCATAAAAACCAACAACAATTAAGTAATGCATTAACATGGAGCATTCATAAATTGAACTGAACTGAACTGAGCTGAGCTGCAAAACTCCTCACCTTGATTTGAAGCTGCAGGAACTTCACATACTGCACTGCCTCTTCAAGCATAGTGCTGATATCTACCTGCAATACAACACAAATCTAGCCATTTGAGTTATCCGCCTTCTTTGCTTTTGCAGTTAGGACGAATTACATATACTTGTTTGAGTTATCTGCCTTCTTTGCTTTTACAGTTAGTATGAATTACGTATACTTTTTCTCCCCAGAAGTTTACCTTGGTTCCGTTTGGTACAAGGTTCTGCAATATCCTCAGCCTCTCGTTGATCCTCTCTCTTCTTTTCTGCACACAACCAACAACAGCATAAGTAATGGTAGATTTAGTTCAAATTTGTCATCCTTTAACAGCGAGTCAGAAGATCAGCAATAGTACCCTAGCATAGAGGCTTTGGGACTCAGTTGCTGACCGGCGGTCAGTTTGAGCCTTGCTATTTGGATTAACAACAACAGAAGGTCTTGGAAAAGCTTTCGAGTCATTTTCAAATGTGCAACAACTTAAACTTTGCCCATTCGCGGCAGCGACGCTACCATCCTGGCCTTCCCGTTGCATGGTCTTCTTCACCCTCTTCGAGTCAGACCTCCTTGCGCATTTCCGACTCTGCATTTTGTACATATCAGCCGATCAGCATCCACATTGCATTTTTTAGTCATTTCAACAGAAGTATATGCATTTTTATTGTAAGTTAATTACAAAATGAAAAACCACTCACTCTTGTTGGGCCATCCAGTTTGCCTTGTTCCAGATGTTTTCTCTTGTCAGAATTACCAACGTAATCAAGAAGATTCATGCTAGAATCCTCAAGATCCTCACAGCTTGAATCACCGCTCCCGTAAGGAGGGTTAAGAATGGTATCCATAAACTGAGCTGCACCTTGCTCCTGGAGCATATGCAGGTGCATTGGTGCAGTGCAGGAGTTGAGATCCAGGGCCTCATTTGAGTCACTCAAACAGTAGCCCCCATATTCAGATGGCACAACGAAAGTAAGACTACCAGAACTATTGCTATTAGTGGAGCTAAATGTACTAGAACTAGCATTGGAATGGGAATAGAACGCATTGGAAGCTTGAATAAGCCACGGCAACCCTTGGTCACCTTCCACACAATTGGAGGGAAAGGTACCAAGCAGCTGTTCCATTATCGCTGACTCCTCTTCATGCGATGGCAATGGCATGTCGACCGAGCTCCAGCCTGCCTCTGCAATCACTCCTCCAGACTCCATTGTTATCAGTAAGGGATGTGAAAGATACTAGAAGTGATGTGAGGCATATGCTGTTGGACGAGCTTGGTGAAGAAAAAATGCAGGCTGTGACAGGGGTATTTATACTGAAGACAAGGTTGAAGAAACCGACAAGATTGCAGAAGTTTCAATCGTAATCAGCATTAAAGAAATGGATCCCCACGGCTGGGAATGAACTGTGGTGATAGCAGCCGCTCCAGGTGTTGTTTGGAAGATGTGTACATTATGAGGTTAGAAAATATCAACTGCTAGCTGGTAGGATAGATAGTGACTTATCCAAGATCACAATTTGTTAGTCAAGCCATTCGGAGGTCGGAGTGGCCGGTGCTGAAGGCTGGTTTCAATGATTGCAGAGATATCTCCCTCAGCATTCATGCATTATGGAAAAATAAAAACGAGTATTCCCTCAGCATTCATGCATTATGGAAAGACAAAACGAGTCTGATGTTCAAAACCAGTACAGCATGCGTTTATTCTTACAATAATGCAGTATGGGGTGCTACGAGATTGTATGGAATGTTATTGGAAAGAAACAATCCAATAAAATAAACTGGGAGACAGATACAGGCTTGCACGAACATGGTGGATGGAATCTCAAGTCTTAATGTCTTTGAGAGCTCAAAAAGGATTGGCAAGTGCCTCCGCAAATCATGATCTATATCTTCACCAATGTGCAGCTTTTTATCTATACCCACAGTTCCAATCGTTTCACTGTGTTCTAAAGGTTTTGCCACCATATGTACTTCCTGTACTGTGATATTGCCCTTTAGGGCTGTGGCATACAAAATAACTAAACATCAATACCAATAACTTCCACCCACATGCCCTCTGCAGCTCTCTGCTCTTACTGTTTGTTAAATTTTATAACTTATATCTGCATCAAATTTATAGCCCTTTGGCACACAAGAACTGCACCAATCAATAGATTGTTTTTCTGATCTATTTGCATAGAAGAACACCTCACGTGGTAAAAACATTGCAATAGAAGATTTAGACATGCTACAGAGTTATAACTCACTTATACAACAACTGGCTATTTGTAAAGTGGTAACAATTCAGACAGGCAGTATTGCCAGAGACTTGCAGTAGAATTATTTTTCATATTATGACACATCTTCAAATCCGCAGAGCATGAGCAAATTAAACTGAATCTGCACAGTGTACATATTGCAATGACCTGACAAACCTGTCGTTGGGATAGCTGCACATGACTCTAGGCTTAGCACTTAGCAGTTCTTTTTTTTTTTTAAATGTGTTGTAGCTCTGTAGTGTCCTTTGCCCCCCCCCCCCCCCCCCCCAGAAAGTTATTTATTCTTATTGCCTCTGTTCCAAGCAGAGGATCAAGGGGGGAATAAAGTATATAGATTAAATGCTGGCAAGGGAAAATGATTTCAAGGAAACAATGTGGCTTGTTTAAAGCCCCTCACTGTTCCAGGCTTCCAGCTGTATGAAAGATTATAGCACCTTCAAATGTCAGAATATAGCAATCTTGTCCACCGAAGCAAAGAAACAAAGGACACAGATGATACTCGAAAGGGAAAATGAACACTTCGTGTATCTTTCAGCTTCCAGAAGGGCAAGTTTTTGCATCATGGAGAAGCCAAATTGCATCAGATTAATCTCCAAGAGGCCCTTAAAATACACTTGAAGGGGACAAAATCTTAGCTAATCATGTATGGAGAAATGGCCTTGCAGCTGTCCTATTAAGCCATTAAGAGTAGGACCAGTTATTTCTATAGATGACAAAGGTTTCTAATCTAAATCTACTCAAGTTTGCCAGTTCAAATCAGTTATGGTTTTCTGGAAGCAAAAAAAAATAGTTTCTCATTTCTATTATTTTCCATTTTGGAAAATAGTCTTCATTTACAATTTTGAGAAGAGACATAAGTACATATTCATCAGTCACCTTGTTCAGTGTATGCTACATTTTGCATGTCACGGTATTTTTGTTCATTCATCAACAGTACTGAAGGAGGGTGCTTAGGAGCATATCAAATTCACTGTGGTTACAAGAGACACAAATTTAAGTATTTAACAGGAACATGTAACCATATTATATTTTTGAACAGAGAGTTATGGCCATGTACAGGACAATGTTTGCTGTTTTGTTTTCCATCTTCCCCCTTGCTGTGAACTTGTGCCTTCAACATAAAGCAGGGATTGGACCCTTTTTCTAGAGATAAAACTTGTGTCTTTTTCCTTAATAATATGCTGAAGTCTAAAACATCAAACAAAAATAAGAGAGGGAGTCCCTTGTGGTCCCTTATGCGATAGCATTTTGAAAATGCTGTCACTTTCAGCGAAAGCAAAAGGTAATAGTATGTTCCTATTACTTTTTTATTGATTTGCTTCAACACAAACTTTCAATGTAATAGCAGACTCAATTCTCAAACTGTTTAATGAATATGTTCGACATTAGAATAAATCAACTGTTTGTGTTACCAGCTTTCTAGTTAATCAGGATGAGTTTCAGGCAGCAGCATCCAAGGCTTTTAACACATGGAGAGATTAACTACAAACAATTTAATAACTATACAAACAAAATACAATGCTATGTGGATAAATAGCTCTTCACACATGAATGCCGCACTAAAGGAAGTTTGCCATATGGTTGTTCAACACTATGTGTATGGCTGATATCTGCACGGCAACACTGCTATAGAAAAGTTAACTAGCGCAGAAATCTACTTACAATCAATGAAAATTAATAGCAAGGTTTTCTCATGGTCTAGAAGGATTCTGCTAGGCTTTCCTGTTGCAGGTTAAATTCATCTACTTAGATCCCTTGGATAGTCTAAACATTATTAATAATAAATTAAAAACAGCCGCGTAGTTTTTCTTTCCCTGAACTGAGGAAAACAACAACCTGAAGTTGATAACATACCCTTGATAAATTTTCCTACTGTCTGTTTCTATTAGATGATAAGAATACATGCTCTGCATAACAGATCTGTAGTAGATGCATTGCATCTGGAGTTTGGCACTTCAATCCATCAGAACCACACCTCCGCAAACATTCCTATGGAGCAATAAAGAACTCTCAAGGTTAAGAGCAGAAAAGTAGCAAGATGGATGGACACAAAAAGAATTGGATTTACAAACTATTACGAAGATGGACGATAAAACCGTAGCCAAAAAGCTGCTAACTGAACTCTTGGAGTTTGACTGTAACTTAAATTGATAGTCTTTCACTTTGAAGTTTCTTTCAGAAGTATTCTACCATTTTTATGAATTTAAGGAGAACATTGGAGGTATGTACACACTTTAAATTCGGTTACGGTCAACTTACAGAACTATGTTTTTTGTTCTCACAAAAATTATGCTACCACCAACTAATAAGATTTCAGAAGTCAAAGTTTTTTTGGGGAACTTCACCATCCCAGTTCAGCACTATCTAAAAATACCCCGAAGTAAGATGAGTAGAAACAGCACTATCATAGTTAAAGCAAATCATATGCATCAGCTAACGCAAGAAGTCAAACAAAACAAAACAAGCCTTTGAAAACTACCTACTGAACAAAAAGTAAGACTATAAACAACTTAAGGTCAAAGTCTGAAAAGAGATACATTATTGCACAAACATATATAAGTCAAACCTTTTTTCAAGTCAAACAGCATAACAGCATCTTTGATCAGAATGATCAGAAGAAAGCACAAATAACTGATTTAAATTGAAAAAAGTGCTGGCTGCATTATTCAACTATATTCAATACTAACTTCTTTAAAAACAAAGAATTTACGAAGAGCCAGTTGTAAGAACACCACCTCAGGGGCTCAGAGCCACATATGATCTTCGCATCAGAATACAAAAATTATTTTATTACAAGGCTGCAAATCTACTTGTGCTTAAAATGTCAGATTGTTTACAATTGCCTTTTTTGTATCAAGGGATGACTATCAGGCCTACCCTAAAGTGATAGTTGCCAAAAGGGCCATGCTTCAACTCTACATTTAGCCCAGATCACCCACCAAAAAAACCTAACCAGTGCAGCTTTGTTCAAACATTTAAGACATGGGACCAAATTTTACTTACACAAAAGCCATGGTATTATGATAGTCTACAAATGAAAATTACGCTATAACCAGTCACATGCATTACTGGAACCTATTATATATCCAAAGTTGAATTTCAAACAAAAATCATGGCACCTATGATAATCTAGAAGAGAAATTAAAATGACCAGTGATAGCAATGCTATGGGCCTGTGCAGCCCACACAAGATAGAACTTGACAAACTTCCAGCTAAGGGGTACTTCAATCTTCACAAAGTATAGCTGTAGTGAGCTAACATTTGTTGAACATGATACAGAAGACACCCTAACTATATCCATTGATGCTGAGGGCGTCTAATGTCTCAGAATTGAGTTTACACGGTATTGATTCCTTGATGGGTATAACAAACAAGTCAACAATGCAGTACAAGGCTTATGATTTTATTGGAACCGAAACACTCACCTAATACTATCATTGCACTGCTAAGTTGTCACTATTCTCTGGAAAATAAAATGACACAAAGCAAGCTACACTTCCGAGCAAATTTAACTTGATTGCACTCTAATGGGGGGCTCCTTGCCTCCAGATAGTTCTCTGATGGAATGGAAGTCGTACTCCCATGTACTGTCATCATGGATGAAGTATTGACATGAAAGATCAGGGAAACAGGGGCTGGTATTGCAGCCCCATGTTCTCAGGCAGTCCCATCATCAGATTAAGGTTCTGCACAGCCTGACCAGATGCTCCCTTCACAAGATTATCTATCTGCAGAGTTGAAGCAGAGCACGTAAGGACTATGCATCATTTAAGTATCTGATGTTATTTTGCTTAATGCTTCTGCATGATAAGATTCACTAAAGGCACTTACGACAGAGATGATGATGGCCCTTCCAGGAATTCTATCCTCAAAGACATTCATGATGCAGTAGTTTGATCCTGCAACATGGCTCGTGCGAGGAGCGCTGCTACCATGTAACAGTTTGACAAATTCTTCACTCTGGAAAGATAAAATGATGAATGAATTCTGATGCTAACAAGAGTATATTTCTTACACAGTGCAAAATCATACAATAGATTGATTGCTTCAGTGGAAATTATAGTCCTTAAGTTATCATAGTTTAGCCTACATGATCAGGTAAACAGACCTCATAAGTAGACTTGAGGTGTTCATACAAATCATTGGCAGTCACTCCAGAAGCCAATTCAACATACATAGTAGATTGCATCCCACGTTTCTGTTAAACACCAGTAGATACAATGACTGAATTTTACAAAAGTATGTAGAATATGGAGTTAGCAAATAAAAGGACGCACATAATTGTGCTTACCATACACATCAGATGTGGAGTAAAACTGATTGTAACTTTTGATTCAGCAGCATCTGTTAGTCCTTGCTCAATCTCAGGAACTGTCATTATTTGTATCTCAATGTCAGTGAGGTAAGATATTACCACTAATAGGACAGATATAATCAAAACACTATGTTGCCAGTTGAGTATGAGAATTACCATGCCGATGGCTTGTTATTCCATAAGCATGGATACCTTCGGCAATTTCAGTGTAAAGATTTGCTTCCTTAGCCCCACGTCCTAAAAGGATGCATGTATTAGATACCAAATCATTTATTGTTCAAGAAAAAAATGGAAAATGAATGAGATATCTCAAATAAATACATACCTGCACCACTGACCCCAGATTTTGCATCGATGATAATGTTGGTCAACTTGATCAATTTTGCCTGAAAAGCAAACAAAATATGCTGAGGAAATAGCTACATATTAAGTACTAATAAATTGTCAACAAATTTTGACACACACACACACACACAGTTTCAGAAATATAAGATTATGTTTGTAAGTTGTAACCAATCCGATTCTATCGTATACTCTGGAGAAGTTCGTCTAAATTGCAAATATGATCAGAGATAAGTGTAGGATGCTAGAAGGTTATATTGAACCTCACCTTTACCAGAGGAACAAGTGGAAGTTGAATGGATGTGGGATAACACCCTGGATTTGCTACTAACCGTGCATTTCTTACATCATCTCGATGAAGTTCGGTCAAACCATACACAGACTCTTCCTGAAAGAAGAACCCAAGAAAAACATAAAAAAATAAATTCAAAGGAATATAACAAAGTGACAAACAAAACCATCAAAATACACTATGGAAGCGAAACCCAATTCTAAAAACAGTACTATACAAGAAATAGATCGCAAATATATCATTCAGAATAATCGATGACAACTCAAGTGCCACAATCGGAATGTTAGAACCAAGAAATAGCCAAATAGCAAAGGCAGTGCTAGTTACTGGCCAAGACTGAAGAGAAAAGTAGTTAAGAACCTGCAGTTCTGGTGCCCTATGCGAATGGCCATACCATTCAGCATACTCATTGATATCGCGCAGTCGGAAGTCCTGAAAGCAGAAGTTTTTCAATAACAGCCCAGATCATGCTTAGACAAATCAAGAGTGAGGACAGATCATACCGCGGAGAGATCAACAATCTTCAAGTGCTGGGGTAAGCCTTTGATAATTTCCTGATAAAAAATATAATTAGGTAGGGAATTACAAAGTTTATTTTTAAAAAACTCTAGTGCTCCAAACACATGCAACAAAGACTATAAAAGTATTGCGTTAATAGAGTTCAGTTATAGCCACAAAGAGTTTAATGTGAAAACATAATAGCTATAAACAAACCTGGGTTGTACCATGTGGCAAGCAACAAAAAACAGCATCAACACCTGAAAAGTCAGCATCTTTTATTGCAACCAGTCTTGGCAGGTCCTGCAAATCAAAAGAGTTTTGACAAACATAAGTTATGATGATATCAACTCTATTACGAAGAAACATAGTTCCGCCCAGAGGTTTAGTTGATTCTTACGTACTAGGCTAAGATCACAAATGGAGGAAGAAGTCTTTCTCACCTGCGATATCAAGTGAGGAAATACAGATCCAAACTGTTCACCAGCTTTTCTATCTGCAGTCATCACTTTTATATGAAACTGAGGGTGGTTCGCCAGAATTCGAACAATCTGTTAGCGAAAGTGTAACAATCACATTAGCAACAAAAAAGAGCAAGGAGAAAAAGTTTCATAAAAAATGAGATCAGAGTGATGGAACAACCTCAGCTCCAGTATAACCGCTGGCCCCTAGCACTGCAATCTGCACCCCATCCCCTGATTTAGCTGCAGCTGCCTTAGGGGAGAACAGCTTCCTTGGTGAAGAAGTAGCGGATCCCCTCACACGGAGCGACAGGGGTCCAACCTGCAGCAAAGTAATTTTTCATAAACATTTCAAGAACAGCTGGCCAATCTTACTCGGGAAGAAAACAATAGGCAAAACTCACCTGCTGAGCTTTCTTGAGCATGACACCAGCGAATGGCTTCGAATTAGATCCAAGGATTCCATTCTGCACATCAAAGAAATATTTCAGTGCTGCAGAGTGTGAAGTCCATGGAGGCATGTAATGTAGCTTGGTGAAACTTGGAGCAATGTCAAAGTCAGAGCAAAGAAGCACTGTCTAAGACTCTAAGTCAGAACATACTACCATTGAGGGCGTTAACATGCCATTTTCAAGGTGCTAAATAGTGTTAGCGGCTACAATTGCACCTGCAATAGAGGTTGCGGGGAATAAACACTACTGCTACAATGTAGCATTCCATAAGTAGCAAATTGGAACTTATCAGCCACTATAACTTAGTCCTGGCAGCAGTTCATTACTAGCACATTATCTCATTAAAGTATTTTTTTATTTTACACTTTTGCTACAATGATATTTTACACAATGATACAGGATTTTTTTTGCAAATTTTTGAAAATACTGCTATTGTTACTTAGCCTGCACTGGTGCCAATGCGATATCCGCTATTTACTAGCTTGATCATAAATGCTAGTGGAGTAACTGACATAGTGCCCTATTACATTTTAATCTGTCCAGTACAGAACAAGCAGGTGGTTCCTAAATGATCCTATAACTGGCAACACAGACATCAATCAGTAGCTGCTAAGGGCGTCTCCAATGGTATAAGTCAGCTAATAGCTCATAGTTGATGTGGTCCTATGTACAAAGCAGCTTTGAAGATCGTGTTGTGAGAGAGTGTTGCATCGAAAAGTGAGCGAGACTAGTTCTTCACTCCATGCTAGTCTCGTACTTATTGCACTGTTCAACTAGTAAAAAATTGATTGAGCTAGCTCTAAGCTAGATCATTGGAGACGCCCTAACAGTGAAATAGCCTCCCAATCCAGCAGCCGAAGATTATAACCAATACTGGGTATCCTAATCGGCGCGCGCATTGGATAAATCAAGGGAGCAGCTATTCAATCCGCCAACGGCGCTAACTTGCCGGCGCAACGGCCGGAGGTTCCCCTGGCCTCCCAACCAACCAACCCACCCAAAACTACGCCGCCGGTATCGGCAGTCCTACCCAATGGAAGGAGGGGGGCAAGAAGAGTCGCCGCTGACCTGGGGAGCCAACCCTGCGCGCGCCGGAGCCGCCGCGCCTCCGAGCGCCGTCGTGGAGGAGGCCATGCCCTTCCCTTGTCCCGGTGCGGTGCGGCTGCGAGGAGAGCGTGCGCCACCGAATGCCGCTGGGTCACGCGATTGCGCCCGTATAAATAACCCAGATGGCCAGCAGGGTGAGGAGGGGCGCGCCGCTGCTGCGCTCGTGGATGGCGGCGCGGCGGCGGCTACGGGCGGGGGTTGGTGGTAGTGTAGTGCCGCTTGCGAGTTGGGGGAGCTCTGACCTGCTCACCCGGGCGGGCCGCCTCTCTCTGCCTCGTGGATTACGTGTGGGTCCGTTGTCCCCGCTCGCGGCGCGGTGGGTTTTGGTGGCGAAGGCGAGCGGGCTGCCGGCTGTGGGGTTGGTGTGTGTGACAACAGCAGTCAGCAGGCGAGGGAGGAGGAGGGTCAAACACTCAAACTAACTGGCGATGGGCCAGGCCCATTCAGCTTGGTTGTATTTGCAGATGTTCAGTTTTTCAGCTGGCTTATAAGCTGAAGTGAATAGACTCCTGGCTGCTCCAACCGAGCTGGGTTAGGTTACAGCCCAATACGAAGGCCCATTTGGCCCAATAATACTACACTGTAGACTTTAATCCCGTAATTGGACACGCCCTTTAACCATTTACACCTTCCCCTTTGTAGGAAGGCAAAAATGGACTGTTTTCAGATTCTATGGGAAAGATTGGACTCCGCCCGATGATCGGAAATGTACTTCTTTAAGTAAAATGACTCGGCAAAACAGAAGCTAAGTACATAAGAGTGGTACTACCTCTACTAGCATGGCATCACTACCGACTCCGTGCAGACCATAGCCCCCTACTCCAGGACTCGAGCACAACGCGGCAAGCAGGTCCAATCATGTCTTACCATATGATCATTTTGCACCACTAGCACCTCCTCTGGTCCTTTCCTCGGTATAGCCAACATATCTTGGGGGATTCTCCATGCTCTTGCTGCTGGATGTTATGTTGGGCTCAATGGGCGTGGTTTACTTTCTTATAATTATGGCCCTGTTTAGCACGGCTCCATTCCTAAACTCCAGCAACTCCATCAAAAAATTCAGCCAAACACCCCAACTCCAAAACTCCATGGAGTTGCCAACTCCATGGAGCTGTAGTACAAATGGAGGTGGAGTTTTGGAGCACCTCTTTTGCTGCTCCAGAAACCTCTCTTTTGAACCTCCTCGTGGAGTTGGTGGGTAATTACCCACCAATACCACTAGTTACACAAAAAAACGTTTCATTCTATTCTCTCTTCTATTCTCTCGAGCCCCACTCGCCGCCGCCCTCGTGGCCGGCCGGCCTCGCCGCCCCCGTCGCCCGTCGCCACCCACCACCCGCTGCCCGTCGCCGCCCGCCGCTTGTCGTCGCCCGTCGCCGCGTCCGCCGCCCGTCGCCGCCCGCCGCCTGTCGTCGCCCGTCGCCGCGCCCACCGCCCGTCGCCGCACCCGCCGCCCGTCGCCGCCCGCCGCCTCCCGTCGCCGCACCCGTCGCCCGTCGCCGCCCGCCGCCTGTCGTCGCCCGTCGCCGCCCGCCGCTCGTCCTCGCCGTCGCCGTCCAGCGCCGCCCCCGTCGCCGCCCACCCCGCCGCCCGCCGTCGAGCCCGCCACCCACCCCGCCGCCCGCCGTCGAGCCCGCCGCCCGTCGCCGCCCAGCCCGCCACCCACCCCGCCGCCGGCGAGGGTCTCCCGTGTGCAGCACAGTGCAGTGGAAAAAGGGGAAGAAGAAGATAGGATAGAGAGGATGACAAGTGGGGCCTTAATTAGGGGGCAACAATGGCAATCCACACTGAAATCGATCTTTTTTTGGAGTTGAGAGCACCCATCTAGCCAAACACCCATTTTTGTTCTGGAGTTTTGGAGCGGAGCTAGCTCCATGTGGAGTTCAGGAGTGGAGCAGCTCCACCCGGAGTTGGAGCCATGCCAAACAGGACCTATAGTACCATTTTTCTAGCATTCATGTTGAGCCTTCCCCCCTAAGCCCTCAACAAGAATACGAGATTGCTCAAGCAAAGGGGCGTGACACTATGTCAGGGTGGCTAGAATAGTTTTGTGCTGACAGGTATCGCACCCGCCATCAATTTTGAGCTAGCACAAATACCGCATGTGTTGGCGGGCGACGTTAGTTACCCGTCAGCACAGATGCTTTCTGTGCTGGCGGGTGGTTACATCACCCGCCAGCACAAAAACATAGGTGCTTATGTCGCCCACTAGGAATATGTATTTTCCCGTTCAATATATTATTTCCCGTGAGTTATTTATAATTTTTATTTCCCACTAGTTTTTAGCCATCAAATTGAAATATATCTCCAACCACATAACAACAAACTTGAATAATAAATACTTCACATTATTCAAAGCTGCATCGTACATAGTATATAATTCACATTATTAAAAATCCAACATTTGGAATAGAGCTATTCTTTGCCACGCTAATATTAAAACTACTACGCCCATCTATGAAGATTTGTGCACTCATCTGCCATCAACACACCACCTTTATCAAAGAATGCTCCATCCTCATGACAAATCTCGCATAGGATGAACCTCACTATGTCCGTATAAATGTTGTCAATTTGTTTGTATTCGATCTTGCTATAGTTACTGTCGATGGTAGGCATTTGCAGGTATACAGTAAATGAAGATTAGGATGTATTACCATTAGGAAGTTAGCACATGGCAATGTATAAGAGACTTACGTCTTCAGGGTTCATCCGGTACCTTCCATTATTTCTAATGAACTTGCACACATAATATCCACATAGCACAGAGCCAGAAGATTGCTTGTGGCACTGCAATCAAATAGAAAAATGATGAGTTGTTATTAATGATAAGTCTACGTTATATGAAAAAAAACCAAATTTTTATGTTCTTACGAATCTATGATATATTATTTTCATAGCTTTCATCTTTTCGATTATGGTCCCCGCCTTTTAGTATGTAAAGTTTGTACGCACTTTGAGGATATAAAGATAAGAGTTAGTAATACAACTTAGGTGCATAGAATATCAACATGCATTTAAGTACTGCTAAGGAATGTCTTATAATACCTATGAAATCCTTGTACCTATCTCTACGATAGTTGGCTGAGTCGAGGACCACTGCTTCTCCTAACTTGGGTAAAATAATGATGCAAATACAGTGGTCTCTGCATTATATTCAAATAATTTATATTATAGATGATATTAAATAGCACCTAGTATATATATAGTAATTAAAACTAGCTTACTTAAAATTGTAAGGAGTCATGATATAGTCCATGTCAGCCTTTTTCTTCATTACTTTTGCAATGTGTACGAACACTTTGTGCATTTCATCTCTGTGAGCTTTTATTTTTATAGCATTTTTCTCCACTTGTGTCTCTGCTGCATCTATTTGTGCTTTGATCGTTTCCGTCAATTTGAACATGTGCTCTGGCTCGCTTATTCATGCTGGGTCAAGGTACGCTACCTTGAACCTGTCGTTCGTCAATTCTTCCTCCCTCCATTGCATCCTGCAGAATAGGTCGCTCAAGTACTTGACATATAAAATATATACTTATGTATTTAAAACTCGTGTATATGGTACATGTGGACTTACAAGCACCATACGGAAATGAGATTCACGTTGAGGTTTCGTCAATGGTAAAGTTTGTGCAAATCCTCAAAATCGATCACAATCTGGTACAGGAGAATGCCAAGGAAAACCTTAGTTGGGACATTCGCGGTGATCTCTTGAATGCCTTGCTTCATTGCATTCATGATCCATCCATACAGCTTATTCAGTTCTCATTTGCCCTCCAGCAGATCCCACTAATACAAGAATGATTTGCCATGCTCATAATCCATTGGGACATCATTTGACGCGAAGAAATTGAGGTTTGATCATTTTTCTTTTGCCGAGAGGCGTTGTGAGTTACAGATTTTTCACCGGAAGATGAAAACTTGTCGACGTGTGCTAATGGAGCTTTTTCATATGTGCTAACCCTACGAGGTATTGCTTGCCTCTTGGGAGGTGGAGATGTCGTCGAAGGCGATGTTGGATCATTAACTTCTAAATCATCTACCCGTTCATCGCCTTCTAGTGCTGATGTCCCATTGTCCTCATTGAAAGCTTCTCGGACAGGTGATAGCATTGGCTACATGTCCTCATTGTTAGCTCCCTGCACATGTGATTGCGTTGGCTGCTCCGTGTCAACATTTGAATCTGAAAGGGGTAGTTCTTGGCTCGTCCGTGAGGTTTCTAGCGATACATTCAGAATGATATCTCGGCGATGCCACAATATGTACTGGTTCATCGCATCACCGAGAACCTCAATCTCCTCATCAGTAGGGATGTCTATCTCGCACAACTCATCTAACAACGTAACAACTTGCACCCAGGCGTATTCTGGCGGGGTGCCTTTGGGAACACATGACTCATTATTGCCATGCCGGTTGCGACCTCTCGAAACTTATTTTGTTTCCTTCCATAAGGTATAACCAACCTGCATGGTGTATCCACTTGTATGTCGTCAACAGGATACCGCATGTTTGCAATGGAGCCAGTACTACTTGGAGCAACGAATCTTGTTTGGGCAAGTAGCATGGTTGGTTCTGCCTGTCGTTGACCATTGGATACTGTCGGGTCAGCCATCGTTTGGCTTATCCCATGGTTGGCCAAGAATTCCAAGAACTCCTGCTTGGCAATTTCTCTCATCTTCTCTTCAAGGTTTTTCTTATAACGGTCGTGTTTCCTGTAGCTTGCTTGGTTGTTGGGGAATGTTGATGACATCCCTCGAACACGCCCAGAGTGCTCCGCAGTTCCGATCGTGACAGTTGGCTGATCTTTCTCCTTGTCGGCCTTGGAAAGACCCTTCTTTTGCACCTCGGGGAGTTGTTCCAACCTCTTGTAAATTTTGTCTGTTGAGAGGTGTTTGAATTTAACCTTACCGTTGGGTGTTACATTCGAAATTCGAGCTAGTACCCAATTCCTAGTGCGCTTATCCAAACCTTCAAACATATCCGGTAAACCAGCTCTCATCCGTTCTTGTTCCTCTCTCCTCCATTTAGCGATCTTGGCAGCGTACCCTCCCACACCCAAGTGATGGGGGTTCTCGGTGGCTTTCATAGCCTTCGCGATATTTTATTCGCTCAGGGCTTTTGCTTCTGGCGTGTTCTTCTGTTGTTTGAACTCTTCCCACATTTCTGGAGGAATCCTACCGAAGTCATCGCTAGCATTCTTGCCTTTCTGTACATATTCTTTATTAAGAGTAGACCTCCAATTCCTGAAACATCTCCCAAGGAGGCCCTCAGCAAAGTTTTTTGTGAATTTCTCTTGACCTTCAAGAAAAGTGAACCTTTCTTTCAATGTGCCCCACAATACATCCTTTGTAGTGGTAGGCACCTTCTTCCAATTACTAGTCATGATCCAGATCTGCAATTTATCCCTGACAATAGCTCCACATTTGTTTTGAAACCTAGCAGATATCCCCTTAGGTAATATGGGCTCACCTTTGGTGCCAATCTTTTCTATTACGAGATTACCTTTTTCAGGGATATGGTTTCGGCTTTATTTCCCACGTTTCCTTTTTGGATTACTACTAGAAGCAGTACTAGCTGAAGGTTGTGGTGCAGAGGCATCTACCTCCTCTTCATGCAGAGTAGATGTTCTACGATGTCGTGGTGGGGAATGCACCGGGGATTGGTCATCGTTCTATAGAGAAAACAATAGTTGGGATTTACCATCTTCATGTGAACAACAAATATATCACTAGCTAGTATATGAATGTCCATGCAGGTACCTGATGATCTGTATTGGATCGTATCCAGGGTCATCTTCATCTGGACACTAGGAGACCTAGGTGGGCTTGGTTCGTACTTAGGTGGAGTAGAATACGATCCACAATCGTCATCAGAATCAGAATCCTCTTTGGAGGATTCAACATTGTTCTCATTGTTGTCCATCGCTCTTAATATGCAAAATTGTAATACTTGCAATTTAAAATTTGTTGACGCCAGATTTCGTCACTAGCAGAATCGGCGCCAAGAAGAGGGGGAATCGGAGAAGCACAGTTGGGAATCGGCCAAATGGTGCTACAGTGTGAGATCGGCCGGTAACTTCTGTCTCGCTTTGGGTCAAATATACCAGAATCCCAATCGGTAATCTTTTGCCGATAAGGAATCGGCCGATTAGAGGGATGGGCTAATTGGGTCTGAACGAGCTCGGAAAGGGATAGAAGGGTAAGGTGGAAGTCAGCCCACGAAGCGTGGAGTAACCAACTTAGCACGAATTGTGCTTGTAGATATTCGTTTTCTGTTTGAATTAGGGATAGAATTCTAGTCGGTTAAGAAGTTATCTGTACGGGGCTATAAATAGCTACCTTTGTAAATTTGTAATCATCATCCAATCAATACAACAAGCTACTTTTTTCCTCGTACTTACTTTCAAGCGACTTCGCCACTACTTTTCTCTTTTCCACGAGTTCGTGCGGGTTGGCAGGGCTGTATCATCTTGATCTCCGGCCGATTCTGTAAGTTCCGTTTATCGAGTAATATCTAAGCTTTAACTTCAGGCGTATCGCTGTTGTTTCGTTTAGATTTATTCACTAGTTATCGATATTTGCTAGATTCATAGGTTTTTACCTGTTTTTCTAGTTTTTATCACCGGTTATCCAGCTAGGAATCGGTAGTATCGGCTTTCTTTATTTTCTATCGTTAGATTCATCTATTGCCGATTAGATCTGTTCCTAGTGTTGTTATCATAAGCTTTGTACCGATCACTTTAGCAATTTCCTGTCTACAAGGCTATAGAGATCAGGCTGTCTTATAGCCGATTTCATTACCACAGTAAATCGGCCGATTCACCGATAAACTCTCTCGATCGGAAACTTAGCCGATCGTAATTTCTGGACCTGACACGTGTTCTTCCTTGCCAATCAACAGGTCAGATTGGCTGGCACGCCGCGCGAACTGCACCAGGGCATTCACCCGAACAGGAGCTAAGCAGATTCTCCCGGGTCGTGTGTCGGTCACTTGGATTCGGTTGACCGACTTCTAGCGCCAACAAAATTATTTATGAATTTATACATATCAATAAATATTAATTATTCATGAATTTATGCATATCAATAAATATTTGTACACCAAACTTTGCCTTTCACAATTAATACATATTAATTATTCATGAATTTATGCATATCAATAAATATTTGGACACCAAACTTTTCCTTTCACAATTTATACATATTTATTATTCATGAAAATTGCAATCCATAAATATTTAAACACCACATTTATTATTACATTTTATTTTCTACAATAATTTGCAATCCAGTAATTATTTTTCATGAAAAAAAGAAAAAAATAATTTTTCGGGCTCAGGGATAAGACGAGGCGCTTCGACTTAGGGGAGGACCGGCGGCAGCATGGCAGCCTTGGGGAGGCGCGGTGGCAGCGTGGGCTCAAGGATGAGAGGCGCCTCGGGGAGGAACGGCAGCGCAACATCACGGAGTGGCGGCGCGGCCTCGGGGAGGAGCGGTGGCACTAGGGAATGAGACGGCGCGGCGGCTCTCAGCGGCCGTGGCGACGTCATGGAGGAGGGAGGTATGATGATGTCAGGTGTCAGGGAGGAGCGGAGGCATGGCGGTGTCGGGCGTCGGGGAGCTGTCGCAGCGATGTCGGGGAGGAGTGGAGGGGCAGGGCCTGCAGCCTGAGCTCACGGACCGGGGGAGGGCCGGCAGTGGAGAGGAAGAAGGCCCACCGGCGGTGGAGATGGGGGCGCGGCCGGCGGTGGAGACGGGGTGGTGGCGGACGGTGGCACACGGGTGAGCGGTAGCAGCGTCGAGGAGGATGCGGCGTCGGGGAAGGGGCTGCGCTGGCACTCCAGGAGGCATGGTGGCGCACAGGTGAGCGACGTTGGCATCAAGGAGGGTGGTGGTTCCGACGCAAAAATTTGGCAGCCTGACGGTGTAATGAAAATTTGACGCCTAGACTTAGAAAATTTGGTGACTTAGTTGCACGTTATATAGGAGCTCCTTTGTGCTGGCGGTCACTAAAGCCGCCCGCCAGCACAAAGCTTCTATGCTTGCGGCGGCACTAGTGCCCGCCAGCACAGAGTTTTCACCAAATTTCAAATAATTTAAATACTTGATAAATGATTTCAAAATTGTTTCAAACTTCTACACTTGAATATAAATGTTATATAGTGAATGTTATATTTCTATACATAACACAAATATTTTGACTAGTTAGTTCACATGTCACTATAGGTTGAAACACCTCACGAGTTATAGGGTGATTATGATTTGGATATCCATTTGGAAAGGACGTACTGTTACACTATCTCAAAATTGTGTTATTATTTTTGGTCCATGTTGGTGCACTGCTAAAGTGGTTATATGCCAATTATCATGATTGTTCGACAAATTTATATTTTAGTAAAATTAAATTAAACCTAGATGGAATGACACAATCCACCTTCCCCTTGGATGTGGTGTTTTCTTGTAAACATACCTTTTAGTTTTTATCTCAAATCATGTAATTTTCTTAAATATGGAACATTTTTCAAAGGTTTAATACGAAAATCCATTTACTTTTCAATTTAACTCAGTTTTAATAAAATATAATTTGGTCTAACAATCATCATATTTGGCATGTAACCACTTTACCAGTGCACCAACATGGACAAAAATAATAAGACAATTTTGAGATAGTATAACATTTCATCCTTCCCAAATGGATATGCAAGTCATAATCACCCTATAACTCATGAGGTGCTTCAACCTATAGTGACATGTGAACTAACTAGTCAAAACATTTGTATTATGTATGAAAATATATTTTTTACATTCATTATATAACATTTATGTTCAGGTATAGAAGTTTGAAACAATTTTGAACTCATTTAGCAAGTATTTAAATTGTTTGAAATTTGGTGAAAACTCTGTGTTCGCAGCATAGAATAGCTATGCTGGCGGGCGCTAATGCCACCCGCCAGTGCAAAAGCTCTGTGCTTAGCACCCGCTAACATTGGTGCCTCCTACAAAATTTGGGGGTGCGTATGAAATTCTCTAAGTCCCAACGTTGTGAACGAAAATCATGCCGTCAGGCTGCCCGACTCCGTCGCGGCCCCTGAGCGCCACCAGCCTCCTCCTCGAGTGCCACCTACTCCCCACTGGGCTGCCTCCCCTCCCCGTCCACCGTCGCGCCGCCGCCACTCCACCTCCTCCCCGACTTGCATTGTCGTGGCCTCCCCGAGCGCCGCCGCCACCGCCACGGGCCATCCTCCCGATCCGCAACGCGCAACTGCCAGGCCGCCTCCCATCTATGTTCGTCGTCGCGTCACCACTGCTCCACCTCCTCCCCAACTTGCATTGTCGTGGCCTCCCCGAGCGCCGCCACCGCGGGCCCTCCTCCCCGTCTGCAACGCGCGGTTGCTGAGCCGCCTCCTCCCCGAGCCCTCGGCCGGTTGTTTTTTTTTCATTTTTTCCATTTTGTTCAAGTAAATTAATTAAGAAGAATTGTGAACTTTTTCTATTTTGATTCCATGCAATTGCAACATGATAAAAAATATGTTATGATTAGTTTATATGCAGATCACACTATATTTTTTCTTAGATAGAGATTGTGTTAGAAATTAAAAATTGTTACCTTTTTCCATTTTATTCCATGCAGTTGCATATTATAATAAATATGTTATGATTAGTTATAACAATGTTCATGAGATCTAAACTAACAATTGTAAATTTCTTCTATTATTTTGGATAATCTTTTATTCTGAGCATTTTGTGAATTAATCAATTTTTGACGTAATTATCATTGAAGTTGATGTTTGTGGAACCACCGATTGCAATTTTATGTGGATAGTTTGGGCTAACTATGGAAAGTGGAAATTCTTTTCCCCATGGTGGTGGCGGCCGTGGAGGTGGCAGGGGATAGTATATATTCGATGATCCTCCCGCTAGTCATTCAGGACTTCACTTCCATGGCCCCATTGACTTGCCATTTGGCGATTGAAGCAGAGGAACAATTCCCAACATAGTAATATTGTTTCCTTCTTTTAATTGATTTTGTTACTACACATGAATAAATTCTAAATTAACTTACATACAATGTAGCTTATCAAACCTATTAGATGGCTCAAAGTAGTTGTCGAAGCTATAGGTGGTACTTCTCCTGTAGTGCAAACCGAGGACGTTGGTAAACCTAATTTGAAAAGAGTACATCTCTCTTTTCAAGTACCTGTTTGAGATACAGATTTCACCTTTATGTCACCAGGAGGGCCATCCCAATGGTTTCAATTGCCGTATGGGGTAAAATAGCACCAAATAGGGTAACTTTTGAGAGGACCGTCATGGAGGCCTGACTAGAGCAGCTTAAGGATCATGGGTACTTTGTGCCAGACTTTTCATATTTTCAAATAAAGGAGCTCGAGGAGGGAGAAGGCAATGTGATTGTGACTACTGAGAGGCTTTCTTGGCTAATCAATATGACATGGTATGAAACATTCTTTTTACTTTAGTTATATTATATCTTTCAACTTTCATCATGTTATTATCATCTTTTAGGATATATATCGTACTACCATTGCGGAAGTGAGCTTTCATGTGATTCTGGATCAAGTCTTGGAAAAATTTGATTTGACTTACATGGGTGGAAACCCGATGTTCACCCTAGATTGGAAATTCCAGGCTCATCTCACTTTCTATAGGCCACATCAGTTAACGTCTCCATTGTTCGAGATTTATAGTAGTGTATGTGATCGTCCATGTGAAGCGAAGGAGAGTGCACTCATCCGTGCTCTAACTTATTTTGATGAAGTTCTAGGCTGGACGATTGGAGACCTTAACTATGTTATCTAAGGAAGCAAGCCGGAGTATGTATGTAACATGCATGGTTGTACTCCTATCCTTTTCTTATGGATTTGAACTTGTTCTCTCTAAGACCTTTAAGTATTGATGTACGAATTTGCACTATTATCAGAACTGGTTATATTGTATTGCGGTGGTCAGTTACAAGATAATAAAGTCTAATCCACATTAATAAAATCTTATAAGATAATTAATAAGTCTTACAACATAACTAATAAGAAATGTTAATTTATCCTTCACAGTCACTACGTAACCATGGCTTTATGGATTTATCAATGCTTGTTTCAACACGCTTGATTCTTCGTTCATGGTCTTTGAACAGGTCCAATTCCTCATACTGATTGTAATCCTCAATATCCACTACACCTTCAACTCCAAGGATCCTTTGTTTTCCAGAGATGGCAATGTGCTTCTTTGCATTCATAGAGTCAGTTATGTAGAATACCTGTGCGACACGCTCAGCGAGTACCCATGGGTCATCTTTGTAACCTACATTGGCTAGGTCTACATGTGTCAACCCATAATTTTCATCTGTAACGTCATTCGGGTGTTTGACCCATTGGCGCCGAAAGACGGGGATCCAGATATTCTCTCCATAGTCAAATTCCCATATTTCCTTTATGAAACCGTAGTAAGTTATGTTTAATCCGGATGTATCAATCGCCTCTATGCGAACACCACTATTTTGGTATGCCACGCTTTTGTTGTCCTTTGAGGTGGTATAAAATGTGTATCCATTAATTTCAAATGCTTGCCATGAGGTGACATTGCTTGATGGGCCAGATGCCAACCTGGTCAATGTTACTTCGTCTGTGTAATTTCCTTCAAATAGCTGCATATGGTCCTTCAACCATGATGGGAAACGATGCTTTTGCTCTTTGATGATCTAATCCTCCGAGCGACCATTACTTTGTCCACGGACCTCATTTAGGTGTTGCTCGATGAAGGGCTCCACTATTGTGAGCTGTTATAGAACGCTTGAATGCGCTTTCTTCAATTGCTGGTTGTCTTTGTCTATGAATCTTTTCATTCGAATGGTACCTCTCCCGGACAATCTGCCTTCATGTTGAGATTCTGGTAAACCAATAGCTTTCTTATCTTTTATGTAATCTATGCCGCAATCAACACTCTCTTCTGTATGTTAGCTCTCGATCATGCTGCCCTCTTGAAAGGCCTTGTTTCTCATGTATCCATTGAGAGTTGACATGAACCGTTCGTATGTCCACATCTGATGGAAGTACATAGGCCCTAGTTCAGTTATTTGCTGGACCATGTGGACCATGAAATGTTCCATGATATCGAAAAAGGATAGAGGAAAGCATATCTCGAGCTGGGCCTGAGTTTCTGATACAAACAGTTGAAGCCTAACCAATTTGACACAATCGATCACTTTTTGTGAAATCACATTGAAGAAGTAACACATCCATATGATAACCATCTTTACGAATACTAGTTTGATAGCTCGGATCTTATTAGCGAGAAAAAATTTGATCATCACATGACAATCATGAGAGTTATAGTTGGCAAGCGTCATGTCCTTCAATGGGACTAGTGACCAGATGTTGGATGAGAATCCGATCGGCACTTTCAACCCGCGCAAGCACTTGAACATAGCCAATCTCTCATCTGGTGTTAAGTTGTAGCTAGCCGGGGAAGGTATTTCTTACCATTAGGAAGTTCTTGCGGGTGGAGCTTTGGCCTAATTTGAAGATCAACCAGATCCTTACGTGATTTTAGTCCGTCCTTTGCCTTGCATGATAAGCCCAACAATCCGATGGTGCTATCGAACACATTCTTCTGAAGATGCATCCCATTAATGGCATGGCACACCACCAGCTCTTGCCAGTATGACAAATACTTAAAGAAGATAGACATCTTCTTAAACAGCATGTCCGCGACGTCTGTAGTTTCAGCCTACTTCCTTCCCCTTTTCAAATTATCAGCACCACCTAATGAGTTTTTACCGAGTTTGATCTTGATCTTCTTGCACATTTCAAATATTATTTAACCCATAGCTAGTTTTGGAGCAAAATCATTCTCATTGGTGCCATCAAAAAATCTTTCATCCTGCGGTATTTGTGCGTCTTCAATAAGAAGCGTCTGTGCCGCATGAACACTATCTTCATAGATCCCTTAAGGTACACATATGATGTTCCATTCAAGCAAACTACGCATGATGTCTTACCTTTTACCTGACCTGTCAAGACAAATATGACGGGATAATCATTGATAGTAACAAAGATAATGACCCTTAGTGTGAAGTGCTCATGTCTGTACTCATCCCACATCCGAACCCCATCTACCCAAAGCTTCTGCATACCTTCCATCAATGGCTCAATGACAACATCTATGTTGATGCCAAGTTGCTTCGGACCTTGTATGAGAATGGTTAGCAAAAGAAAACTTTCTCTTGTGATATAGCCATGGGGAAGGTTGTATATGGTCATCAGCACTGGCCATGTGTTGTGCGTGCTGCTTCTTTCACCAAATAGGTTCATGTCGTTTGTACTCAACGCGAACCGTACATTCCTTTTATCATCTGAAAACTCTGGATGATTGGCATCCAAGGTCCTCCACTAGCAAGTATCGGAAGGATGTCGAAGCTTTCTGTCAGTCTTTATTGGGCGATCAACATGCCAAGTCATCATTTCAGCGGTCTTTGGGTTTGAGAACAAACACTTCAGACGGTCCACCACCATCAAGTACCACATCACCAAGGCAAGGACTCTGCGCTAAGTCATCGTGCCAGTACCTATACAGGACTCGTCCTTCACTTGAGCACCAGCACTTTTCGTTGCACCCTTCTTACTCTTATTCCTGATGGAGGAACCGGCACAGTCCTCATAGAAATCGGCATTACTTTTGTAACAGCTAGCATCGCAATTTGGACACTTTTCCAATGCTGCGTACTCACCGCGATACAATATGCAGTGGTTCCAGCACACATGTATTCTTTGCATACACATCTTCAATGTATTGATAATCTTGTTTGCTTCATATGTGTTTTTTGGCACAAAGTTAGTCTTCGGGAGCAAATTGCCTAGCAGAGTAAGGTGATCATTGAAACTATTGTCTGACCAGCCGAATTTAGCCTTCAGGATCAGAAGACAAAGGACGAAACGCAACACTGTCCACTCCTTCCCACATCCCTCATACATACGGTCCTTTGCTGCCTTCTTGAGTGTCTCGAAATTTTCTAACCCTTTAGCACTCCCTAGCAACACTTCGCGTTCAATGTGGCGCAACATGTCCTCCATATCAACATCATGTTCCTCATCCACCTGTGGTTCCACACGCGCATCTATTTGATCATCATTTTGATCTCCACGATCATAATCATCATCTATCATAACATGACCATTTTCATTTGCATCATCACTACCCACTTCATCAGAGCCAGTATCAATGTCTATATTGTTGAAAGTACCTCCTGCATCACCATGGTGGGACCAAATTGTGTATCCATCCACAAAACCTCACTTTATCAAGTGCCTCTTGATGGCATAGTATCCTCTCATACAATATTGTTGCTACAATAAAAAAAGGACAATGTATTTGCTTTGTCTTGCAAATACGAGCGTGCTTCTCCGCAGCCTCCACAAACTTTGATACCTCTGACATGAAAGTATGAGAATGTCTCTGTATGCCATACATCCATGCTCTATGATCCATCTTTAACAACCTATGACAACAATTCTCTATTATGTTAACTAATTTAATGAGTTATGAGTCGCAATTCTATAAACTCAATTAAATTATGGATGTAGTAACAAATAAGTAGGAAGAAATATAGTAAAAACTAATTCTATATTACCCTAAATGAAACTCAATTAAACCATGGATGTAATAATTAATAAGAAGAAGGGGAAAAATAAAACTCAATTAAACTTCATTAATTAAAACTATAGATGTAATAATTAATAAGTCAGAAAAATATAATCAAACTCAATTCTATATTCCATTAAAACAACAAACATAGTATTGTAATGGTTATAATATGATTATAGAATTTTATTTACAAAATAATCAATATCTAGTTATTCTCTCTCTCTTCTAGGTCTAGATTTAGATCTAGATGACAACCTAATGAAGCTAGGAATGATGGATAGAAGTTGAAAAAGAAGGTTGGAATGGCACAAACTCACCTTATATAGCCACCTCCTCCAAAGAAATCAAGAGCAAAATCTTCCCCATTAGATTTGGTATTTTTGGAGCTTTTCCTGAGCTCCTCTCGAGCAAGCTCCAAATGGAAGGTTGGCTGGGGAAGAAACTGCCCGTGGCCTTATCTGGGCGAGGTCTGTGCTGGCGAGCGACATAAGCCACCTGCTAGCACAGATGGGGTGCATCTGTGCTGGCAGGTTCTTAGGTCGCCCGCCAACACAGTGGCATCTCTGCTGGCGGGTACTCCCCCGCCGGCCCAAGGAAGCTTTGTGCTGGTGGGTGCCAATCACACCCGCCAGCACACTAAATTTTATGTTCCAGAACAAATCAATTCTAGCGTAGTGTAAAGAAAACTAGTACCAATGGGTTAAAGAGAAGTTAACTGACAGTTTCTTTTATGAGTTGGTACTTAAAAATGTTGAACCCTTATGAACTTGTCACTGTGATTGGAACAAATTAAATTTGCTGGTGAATTAAAGTGCTTCGAACTAACCTTGGAGTTACAACTTACAACTCAGTTGAGAAACGCAATTGTTGTATTGATATAAGTCCATTTCTTCACCACCAGAAAGAAGCTGCTCGCAAGAAGCAGGTGATACATGTTGAAACAATGTACTGCTGGAAAAAGAAAAAAATTGATAATTTAGTACTGACCTGTGTAAAGTATGAACAATAACTGAGATGTTGGTGTCAATAACCGGAAGATAAATTGAGATACTTATTCTGTACGGGCAGACACTCTTTTTTTGTTGTTGTTTTATATAGGTATCGCCGGCCACACTTTATTACCAAGAAAATGCAAGTTTTTTTAATATAGGAAACCGGCCTCAACACTCACGAACGAGTGTCTACAGCCAAAGAAAATGCAAGTTTGGCAGGTAGGACACAACAGAAACACTGTGCAGGGGAAAAATTAAGCTGGGAGAGGAGCTGACTTTACTTGTTGCAGGAGTCATGAGTACCGAACTGCCAAGAGAGAACCAACTCGACGGCGCGGGCGGATACTTCTTCGCTGGCCACCAGTGCAGCACGCGCACGTGCGCCGCCTGCACAAGGCACGGTCCTTAGCAGCAGCACACGCACGCGGCACGCCCGCCCCGCTTGTGATGATGGCGCGCGCGTCGCCCAGTTTTAGCGAGCTTGGCCAGGGCCGACCGCACAGCGCCGCTGCTTTGGAGCAGCCTGCGGCGGCGTCACCGTCACCATCGAAGGCGTACGCGTTGGCGACCTGGATGGAACCGGAGTGCTTCATCCAGTGGTACGCCGACGTGCTACGGATCAACGGTGGCTCCCGTTTTGTGCAGCAGGAGAGGAGGGTGGCCTGGAGGAGGACGCGGCAGCAGCGTTGGAGGTGCGGGGGCACCTGGGGTGGGCCGCGCCGTGGCCGGCGCATCAGCGTGTCGCCGGCCGCTAGCTGGAGCACTGCGCGGGAGGACAGGGAGAAGCCGCGCTCGGGATGAGGCTCTGTAGCTGCAATGCCTGCGTTTGGACGCCCGATCAAGGTATGACGGCGCAAAATAGATACTGAAAATGAAATAGAAATGCATTTATTGGCGGTGTAGGTTTAAGATCAACAAAATACATCAAGATCTCTCTTCTGCTATATTTGTCCATGACCTCATGAGTTCATAATGTTTGTCCATTAAAATTATCAAAGGTCTGTTACTTAAATGTTTTAAAAGTAGAAGAGAAGTTTATCGTATCATATTATTTTATAGAGGTATGGATTGTATTAAATCAGATTTTACATAGAATTAGTACTTTTCTTGGTCAGTGCATATGGTGTGGCACGGTCGTACAACGCAAAAACGGAGGGAGCGTAATGGTGCATATAAACTTTTGATGTGGTCTCGCGGCAATTTTGAAAACGTGTAAAACAAAAGAGAAATAAAATGCATTATTCTGAATTACATCAAACCAACAAACAAATCGTAGCACTTTCACTCTCCTTGACCTACTACGTGCACCCCAACTGTTGGCTCCCCTTGCACAACCCAACAACAGTACAAGTTTTCCCCATATCCACCACCTCCTTGCATCTGCGCGCCTTCGGATCATACACCCTCACCGAGCCATTCGGAACCCCCACCCAGAAGGCGATCCTCCCGTCGTCCAACACCATCAATGGCTGCGCAAAGATCTCTCGTGGAAGCCGTGAAACCGGTATCAATGGAGCCGGCTGGCCCTTGGCGGGCTCATCCCAGCCGCGCAGGATCGATCCTAGAGGCAGAGACTGTATCCTCAACCAGCTCCCCTTCTCCAGGTCCGTTAGCACCCACATGTCGATGCAGCAGGAGAGGTAGTCATGGTGCACGAAGGCGAGGCAGCCGTTGAGCTCGACCAGGCTCAGGTTGGAGTGGCAGCAGTTGCGGCTTCTAGAGGGGAGCGGGCCTCGGAGGAGGCTCGGCCTCCACGTCTCTTTCGCCAGGTCGAACGAGGCGATGCCGTCGTACTCGCCCATGTCGGAAGAAGTCGTGAAGAAGTGGGCGAACCCTTGGGCGACCGCCCTCTGCCGGGAGATCGTCGTGTTCACGGCCGCCGGAGGGCCCTGCGCCGGCCTCCAGCACCGTCCGCGGCCGCGGAGAGTGAGGATCTCGCATGATTGCTTGGGCTCGGCATGGCTGCCGCGGGCTGTGTTGATCCGGAGAACCTTGTATTCTCCGGTTGCGGGGACCTGGCCAAACACGTACGCCGCCAACGAGGTCTGGTTACTACCTTCCACCGTCGTGGTGCCTGCGGGGATGTCGGTCACGGCGCCGGTGGCCGGGTTGAACACGCGGACGCCCGCCGCGCCGTCGGTTCGCACGAGGCAGATGAGACCGCCGGCCGCGGCGAGGTGGCCGGTGCGCTGCCCGTTCAGCTGGTCGACGATGGCGCCGGAGGCCACGTCCACGAGTTTGACGTCGACGCGGGAGGTGTCGGCGGCGCTGTAGACGGCGGTGACGAGGAGGGAGTCCCCCTTGGAGCGACTGGTGGCGTGCGCGGCGGCCATGTGCGGCGGTGGCGCCATCGATCGCCGGGCGAGTGGTGAGAAGCTCGAGTAAGCACCGGGAGAACTCGAGCGCTGGCGATACTTGGGATCGACGTGATGTCTTCTTGATTGCGTGCGGGTTCGATTGCTTTTAAGGACGGGGTGGCCGGAGTCCGAGCCGGCTGTTTTGTTCGAATCGGCGACTGGCTACTAACAACAGTCGGTAACGCGCGTCCAGGCAAAACCTTGTCCGATTCTTTATTTCTTTTTTTTTTAGAGGGATTCGTTATTTCTTTGCTAGGACGATTCGTTAGTGAAAAACAAACACGATCACGTGGGCTCGGCCCATACTGTTAGGCCCTTTTGGCACATTGGCTTCCACGAACTAATGGGCTATGCATTCGGTTGAGGAGGTCCGGCGGAAACCCAAATCCGAATCAGGATGCAGTCAGTCGGGGCGTCCGAGAACCCCACAAATCCGATCTTCCGAAACCATACGTAACCATACGCGTCAGACGAAGAAGAAAAACGTCCCGTTTCTAGAACATGACCTGGCCAGGCAGGCATTTTTTTTTCTTAGCGCTCAGTCGTTTTCTCGTGGGCGGTTCGTCAGGCTCAGACCCATGTGCGACGGAGATCGGCCGGTGGTGGGCATTGAACCCGAGCCTGCGCACCTGTCTCGCGGCTCGCGACTCGCGACCGCCGGGGCCGGGCGTCGGCGGCGATGGCGGAGCCGCGCGCGGGTGCTACCAGAAGGCCAGATCGCACGCCTCTCGAAATGAGAGGGGCCACCTGCAGCCACATCATTTGTTAAGTGACCTGAAAACCTATGCTGAGCTGACTTGCCAAGTTGCCACGCGAATCACGAGCCGCGAGTCCCGACTCTGTCGTCTCGCCTTTATACCGGCGCGGGCGGAAGGAACCGAGTGGCCTCCCGGCGTCGCGAGGCGAGCTCATCCGACGGCGGCAGCGGCGACTCCAACGACCCCGCGCGCAGGCTGCGCTGCTCCGGACAGGTGAGATCTCCCTCGCTTTCCTCGGCGATGGACGCGCGCGTCGTCTTCCCCGTGTGCCGACGGACTCCTTGGCAGGGCCGGCTCTATAGCTCTAAGGGTTCTTGGTGAGCATAAAGATAAAAGGACCCATTGAACTAATTTTTAATATTAAAATTAAAGTATAAATTTTACAATAGTGTAAAAAAATTAAAAATAATAATTATTATGATTACCTCAAATAAAAATATAATGCTTCAGTACTTTATAAAAAATCGTCTTCAAGCATTTCTGGATGTAAAATCTTCAAAAATAGTATCAAAATTAATGTCGTCCAAAACATCATTCTCAATGCTATACATAGCCAAGCCATTCAATCTTTCTTGTGACAGTTGATCTCAAATAATTTTTCAATAGTTTCAATTTGGAGAAATTTCTTTTGACTAATGCTACTGTCACTAGAATAGTTAAGAGAATCCGATATGCAATTGATGAAGGATGGAATTGATGAAGGATGGAATTGCAAGATTCTCCCTCAAGGCCGTAAGGCACTGCTCCTTCTACGCAATTGACGAAGGATGGAAACACTACATGAAGAAATAATATTAATTAGATGATTGCTTTTTGACGAAATTGACGAAAAAGAAAACGAAGATTGAACTTCAAATAAGCGCTCGCCTCTGACCCTGATGGCGCTCGTGGCTTGCCTCTGTCCTCTGACGTGCTCCAGATGCGGCGCTCGGCGCTCGCCTCCTGCACCCACGCGACAATGGCTCTGATCGTCTGATCGGATCGGCGGCGGCACGGTCACGGAGTCAGGAGTGTATACATATACGGAGTCAGGGATGGCACATGCATGAAGCAATTTGGCAGGCCTGGTACAAGCACGGAGCAATTTGGCACGGACGAGAGGCAGGCTGCAGTTGTTACGCGGGACATTTAGAAAGACCGAAATAAAGTCCACCAACCAAACTATACGTACTAATTACCTATATCATCTTTGGCTCCCAGCTTCATATGGGTCCGAGCGGTCGCACGGCCTGCCACTCCCTGGAGCCGGCCAGTCCTTGGTTGGGATGGCTGGCTCGATCGCCCTGTGGTTTCTCCGCGGGGGGTTTTGGTCCGGCCTCCGGCGCGGGCGACGCTCCTCCGCGATTGGTAGGACGGGTAGTTGATGGACGCACGGGTGCGCCGGCGCCGTCCTGGCAGTGCGTAGATTTGGGGAGAGGGGGTAGGGAGGATGGTAGAGGCGGAGGAGAGGAATAGTCAGCTACTGACCTTCGAGTAGCCAAGTTCCATCCTACCTAAGTACCTTTTGCTACCTTAGTTACTGACTGACTGCAATAGTAGTCTAGGAGTGATTCGCCTGCGAACCACTACTCTTTGGATCCTCATGGCTGTTGCGTCAACCAGTCCCCCAACAAATGTGTTGCCTGATGTAGGATTGCGGCTAGGATTGGTGTATCATGTGGCCCTGAGTACCAATTCTCGTCTGGAATTGTTACCAGATTCTGATTTATGAATATAGTCTATGTTTACTCTTCGACCGGCATGAATCCTTTTTGTGCAAGTGAGCTGAACAAAGAACAGAATATCTCATCATGCAATTTTCTAGATGTAGTAGCTCACTCTGCTTATTGATAAGTCCAAGGCAGAATTCTTGATGATGGTTGTTGAGCAGAGGCTGAGGTTTTGGTCGAGTGGAATACTCTCAGTATTAGTCCTGGCTGTCTTCTGTCTTGTGCATGTATGAAAGGCTTATGCTGATATTGTGATAAGCAGCCTGCAAAAGCTGTTTAGAAAAATGTCATAGCTGTATGGTACTTCTCCTTTCATTCTGGAAACCATCTCTGATGAATGCAATCCTTGTTCTAAACAGTAATTTTTAAGTTATAGCACTCTGCACATAATAGGTGGCTTCCTTATTTTCCAACTAAACAGTGTGCCTTAATTACCCCCATTTTAGTTGAGCGGATAGTGTGAAGTCATTAGCTGGTGATGCATAGAGGTATAATGCTATTTGTTTTCTTGTAAAAAAAAGTTAAGTTACTTTGACCGAACATGTTCCCTAAAATTTCTTGATTCTTTATTTTCCTTTACCAAGCCTCCATTTAACTGTTTAGGAAATAGCCTTCTTACTGTACGCCGGAGTTAAGTAAACAAACTATTAGGCCAGAAGCTAATTTCAGATTCATACCACCTAATTACTTGAAATATATGTAAAATACGACCACACATATTGTATGGCACTGCCATTGTTCACAGCCATGCCTGGCATGCAGTGATTCGTTCCATAGTTGCCTCTTTCTCTTGCCTCCCTCGTACCCTACTGTTAGCTCCTCCTTGCTCCATATTGTCGTGCGGCAGCTTTTGGGCCCTGAATCTGACACCACCACCTCCTTTTGCTAGACCTGTCCTGAGAGGAGTGGCTGAGTGCCTGATTCCCCTACCGATTGTGAATTGGGCTGTATGATGTTTTTTGTTTAACGAACCACCCACAAGATAGTGTGTGTTTCATTGATATAGCAGAAAATACAAGACTACAGTCCTAGGAGGCTATAGGCAGGAAAGGAAAAGTAAAGAAAAAACAACACACCCGGTTGGATTGAGACATCAACGCGGGTCATCACTCAACTCAAATGCGACCTGCCCACTCCACTCTCCCAGGCAGCACCCACCCACTAAACACCCTCAAAGTATCGCCGAAATCTTCATGAGCGGCCTTGCGTCGACGGAAATCTGACGGAAGCGGACTGCACCCCACTGAGGAGGCCGCCGCCATGCGAGACCCTCCGCCGAAGTGCCACTACAGACACCACACACCACCTAACAGAGTGAAATCACCGGATCCGGATCTCTCGCAGGCTTCCTCGCAGCCGCCGCCACGGTACACAACGCACGGGGCCTTGCCACATTCGCCGTTGGACTCCATCTCGCTCTCGCGCGGGGCCACGCCACTCCCGTCCCGGAACTCCAGCCACATATCCGTTTCTTATATCATTGCCGGAGTGGTGAGCAATACTGCCCCGCTTCCCCAGATCTCCGTCGAATAGCCGGGCCACCGCCGCAGGTCGGCATCTCCTCGCTGCTTCACCCGCGCGCATAGCCTTCGCTGCCACTTCAGCAAGCCAAGTCTGTCGCTTGCACCGTCTTCCGACGATGTTCCACACCGGGTGGCCCATCCGAGCTGAGAAAACCCGCCGTGGTCCGCTGCAACCCAAGTCATCCCACAATGTCGTTGCCGCAAGCGCCGTCCTCGAACGCAGTCCCATGCCGCACTGACCGTTGCCAAGCAATGCCAGCCGCTGTGATCCGCTGCGAGCAGCCAACTGAGAACCGCATAACAACCTTCGGCCGCTACATGACTGTGATTGCCACCACGTGAGCTCGCCAGCTCCCTTCATGCTTGCGCACGGCGGGATTGCCACCACCAGCTGTTGCCGTCCAATGAGTCTGCGATGCCAAGTTGAGTCGGGTCTCCAGAGATGACGCCTCCAGGGAGAGAATAATGCCAATGGCGCCACCGTCGCTCGTCCACAAACAGGACTGGGTTTTTACCTGAAGGAACCCCATGCAGGAGGGTTATAGCTCCAAGATGACACCCCTAACAGGGAAGAGCGACGCCGTAGGGCGCCCCTATCATCTACACTGGTACGAAGGCCGGTGAGGGCTTTCGCCCGGAGCATACCAATCCGTCGCTGCACATTCTTAGCTTGGTGCTCGTAGGCCACCCAGAGCCGCCTAGCTAGGGCGACGCCGCCACCACGCCTCCACACGACTCGCTGCCAAGCCTCCACCTCCGTGCTCCACATGTCGCCGCTAGCCACCGTACTTCTCCTTGTCTCCTCCGGCACGACCTCTGCATATCCTCCTCTAGCGGCTCCACTCACGTGCCCCGAACGGTGGCTACCAGCCTCCTCCACATGCCGGCCTGTAGTGCCGGTCTCCTCACAGCACACGGTCACGGGATCCTGCGGCGCGCTGTCCTCTGCGTAGTTGGCAAGCGGCCCTTGTCGCCGCAATCACGTGGCCTGAAGGCACCATCCCCACCTCCATGGAGCAGCCGGATCCCCCTGTGCATGCCACCACTAGCCACACCGCCATGGCGCCATCGGCGAGGCCCCACGCAGGCCACCCACAGCCGTGGCACCGCGCCGCCGCTGAACACTGCGTTTCACCTCGAGCCTTGACGGCAACGCAACACGCCGGCCTTCTTGCTTCGCTGGCCGCTCCTCCTCCATCTCCTCTTCTTCTTCCTCCTCCTCCTCCTGCTGCAACACCTCTTCCTCCTTCCTATTCCTTCTCCTCCTTTCCCACACGACATCGCGCCCGCCGTTCGAGCGGCCCAGCACGTCACCGCCCGCGGGCGACCGCCGCTCTTGGCCCCCGTGGGCACCGCCTGGATGCGCAGGGGAGTCTTCCTCCATCCTCCTCCTCATCCTCCTCCCCATCCTCCTCGAGTGCCAAGGGTCCCAGCGCCAGCCTCATCCCCCACGGGCACGAGGCCAAGGCGGGCGTTCAGACCGCCGCCATACACTCCCGCACCCTCCTTCGCATCCTCCTCCTCCCCGTGGTGACCTCCTCCGTGCGCCACCACACCAAGCCCCTCCGGGCTCCTACCCGCTGTCGTCCGCCAACGTTGCCACAGCCCGCCCACGAGCAGGTGCCAGATCCTGCGGGGCCCTCACCGCACCGGGGAGGATGCGTCGACCCGTGTGGGGGAGGCAGCCACCGCCGCGCCAGACGACGGATCTAGCATCTTGGCCACCGGATCCGGCCTCTCCAGCCCCGCCGTGTGCCGCCACACGGCGGCCCCCTCCGGCAGCCTAGGCGGTCGCGCCCGCAAGGGATGGGGAGGAGAAGAAGGACGCCCCGCTGCCGCCGTGGTCGCTAGCCGCGCGGGCTTCCGATGGCTGGCTCGGGCGGCGGCGCGGCTGGGGGAAGCTGGAGGAAGGGGCGGGGCGGCCTGTATGATGTTGCTTCCAACACTCATCTGATTTTTGATTTAGCACTTAGGTTTAGGGTAGGGCTAGGAGGACCTTCCAATATCAGATCTTGAACAATAGTGCTAATTTCTCTTCTGCTCCAGCTGGTGCTAGTGTTCGTGCTGATGAGAATTCAGGCTGTAGATTTTCTCTAAAGAATCACGCTATTTTTAATAAGATTAGATATCCAATGGAGGAAACACAAGATCAGGACACAGCTATTATAGTCACACAATACCCTGTAACTATTCTAAAGTGAAGCTCTGATTTGTCGCTCTCTATAAACATTTATAGCTTTATGCATTGGCCGTATATATCCTTGTTTAGCTACCATGGGATTCACTAATGCATCTGTCTCTAGATCTTTTTCTAGTTCTGTGCTTGGTCTTCACTAGACAAAATCTAGTTACTGAAAGAATGGTAGCCGGATTAATTTAAATTTTGAAGCCAAAATATAGTGTAGCCAGGCTGAGCTTGAGGTCACCTATACCCTCTTATACTCATCATGGTATAATATGCAGTGGTTCCTGCACGCATGTTTTCTTTGCACACGCATCTTCAATGGATTAATAATCTTTTTTGCTTCGTATGTGTTTTTTAGCACAAAGTTAGGTTTCGGGAACAAATTGCCTAGCAGAGTAAGGAGATCATTGAAACTATTGTCTGACCAGCCGAATTTAGCCTTCAGGATCAGAAGATGAAGGACGAAATGTAACGCTGTCCACTCCTTCCCACATCCCTCATACATACGGTCCTTTACTACCTTCTTGAGTTTCTCAAAATTCTCTAACCCTTTAGCACTCTCTAGCAGCACTTTCGGTTCAATGTGGCACAACATGTCTTCCATATCAATATCACGTTCCTCATCCACCTATGCACGCGCATCTATTTGATCACCATTTTGATCTCCACGGTCATAATCATCATCCATCATAACATGATCATTTTCGTTTGCATCATCACCACCCACTTCATTAGAGCTAGTATTGATGTCTGTGTTGTTGAAAGTACCTCCTGCATCACCATGGTGGGACCAAATTGTATATCCATCCACAAAACCTCGCTTTATCAAGTGTCTCTTGATGGCATCAGTATCCTCTCATACAATATTATTGCTACATTAAAAACACGGACAACGTATTTGCTTTGTCTTGCAAATGCGAGCGTGCTTCTCCGCAGCCTCCACAAACTTTGATACCTCTGACATGAAAGTATGTGAATGTCTCCGTATGCCATACATCTATGCTCTATGATCCATCTTTAACAACCTATGACAACAATTTTATGTTATATTAACTAATTTAATGAGCTATGGGTCGCAATTCTATAAACTCAATTAAATTATGGATGTAGTAACTAATAAGTAGGAAGAAATATAATAAAAACTAATTCTATATTACCCTAAATGAAACTCAATTAAACCATTGATGTAATAATTAGTGGGAAGAAGGGGGAAAATCAAACTCAATTAAACTTCATTAATTAAAATTATAGATGTAATAATTAATAAGTAGGAAAAATATAATCAAACTCTATTCTATATTACATTAAAATGACAAATATAGCATGGTAATGGTTATAATATGATCATAGAGTTTTATTTGAAAAATAATCCATCTCTAGTTATTTTCTCTCGCTTCCCTCATCTCTCTTCTAGTCTAAATCTAGATAACAACCTAATGAAACAATTAATGATGGTTAGAAGTTGAAAAAGAAGGTTGGAGTGGTACAAACTCACCTTATATAGCCAGCTCCTCCAAAGAAATCAAGAGCAAAACCTTCCCCCTTAGATTTGGTGTTTTTGGAGCTTTTCCCGAGCTCGGACAAACTCCAAATGGAAGGTTGGCTGAGGAACAAGCTGCCCGCGGTCTTACCTGCGCGAGGTCTATGCTGGCAGGTGACATAAGCCACCCGCCAGCACAGATGGGGTGCATCTGTGCTGGCGGGTGCTCCCCCGCCGACCCTAGAAAGTTTTGTGCTTGTGGGTGCTAATCACACCTGCCAGCATGCTAAATTTTTTGTGCCAGATTTGGCACAAATCTATCGTGGAGATTCATCTCACGGAAATGATTCGAGAATTTGAATCAAAATCGTTTTTCCGTACTCTAACCTACGAACACGGTATTGGGCCTGTTCGCTTCAGCTTATAAGCCGGCTGAAAAGCTGAAACGGCTGATTTGTTATGAGAGGAAAATACTATTTGGTGGCTGATAAGCCGGCTGAATAAGCTGAAGCCAACAGGCCCATTAGCTCCTTCAAGTGGCTTTGCAAAAATAACGGATTCTATGACAAAATTGGACCAGACCAGCTGGTGCAGGTGCAAAATCAACAAACTAGATGAAAAAATATATGGCAAACCGAAAGATGGAAACGGGTAGTATACTCTGTTCCTGCTCGGCGAAGGCGTTCAGATCATGCCCTTTTCCTCGAGGAACAGCACAAGGGATGTGGCCTCGTAGCACGAGGGATCTGGAAGCAGCAGCTTGTTGGCAAAGGAAATTAAAACACTGCGTAAATGTGAGAATCGAACGAGACTAAAAAGGAACATATATACATGACATTTCTCATAAATCACCCTTGTCATCAGAGGCCGGTCCTACGTCCACTGATCGAGCTAAGAAGTAAGAACTGGACGTTGCTTAATGCTTACCAACAATAATCCCAAAATGTAGAAGAAAATCTTGACTTTGCGGATAAGCCAGACCAACACAAGGCTGTTATTTCCAAACATATATCTAAAGTTCTCGTCACATCACGATTACAGAACACCGCACAAATGTTTACTCCCAGTCTCTGAATCTGAAGACGACACGGCCGCCTGTCGCCTCATCAGCAAGTCAGCATATGGGATCTTTCTGTGCGTATCCTAGGCGGCGACGCTCCTCTTGAAATGCGCGATCTGGATGTTCTCCACGCTCAGCTTCTTGAAGTTGCTGTTCTTCCTGGTGCTGAAGAAGTTGCCCCAGTTGTAGGCGTCGTACCGGGGCGGGTCCTCCTCGCTCACCAGCTCCTCCACCGGCTCCACCATGGTGTAGCCCGCCGGGTTGAAGAAGTAGGGCCTGGAGAACCTCTCCTTGGCCGAGTTCACCGTAACCCGGTGCTCCGCGCTCTCGTACCTGTCGTTGCTCCAAACCTGAAAAAGTCTCAGTCGTTCATGTAAGATATCAATTCGTGAATGAGCATTAACAGCACGAAAAGATTTGAGAATGACGTGTGTTTTTGTTTGTTGTACCTGGATGAGGTCGCCGACGTTGATGATGAAGGAGTCGGGGACAGGCTTGACGCGGACCCAATCGCCGTCGGAACGGCGCCGGACGTCGAGCCCGCCGACGTCGTCCTGGTAGAGGATGGTCAGTGCTCCGGCGTCCTTGTGCCGGCCGACGCCGAGGGCGAGGTCGGGGCTCGGGCAGGGAGGGTAGTGGTTGAGCCGGATGAAGGTGGTCTGGTCCTTGAAGAAGCCGTGCAGTCTGTCAGGCCTCAGGTTCAGGCTCCGGGCGATCAGCTCCAGTATCTTGAATGCCAGCTCTTCCATCGCTTGCATGTACTCCTCCAACGCCTCTCTGCGAGAATTCCCGTTCAAGTTTTAACATGAAAAGACAAAAATTTAGGAGAATTCATCCACAAAAAAACATCGCTGAGATGGAAAGTGAAAACACAGCTTTTTCTGTCCATCATCAAAATTCAGTAACCGAACCTATTCTATCTTTGATTAAAAAAAGATGTGAAAATTCCCTGATTATTTCAACAAAGATTTTCCCATCTTCACCAAAAATATGAAAACAAAAATATTGTCAAAACATACTGGCACGACGATCATATGCAATGCCAGAAACAACAATATGCGCAAGTTGATTCACCTGAATCCCGGCAGGTCTTCGGGCCACTTGTTTTCGAACACGACCTCGCCGTCGGCCACGGCTATCGGCGGCTGAAGCCCGCCCGGGACGAGGTCGTACACCTCCTTCCAGTCCCTGACGTTCTTGGTGTGCTCCGACTCGTAGTACCCGAGCGGCTCCGCCTCGCTCCTCCGCACGGCGGCTTTCCGCTCCGCCGGCAGGGCGAAGAACGCGCGCTGCGCCTCCGTGGCGCGCGCCACGGTCTCCGCCGGCACACCGTGCCCCACCACCACGAAGAAGCCCCAGTCCCGGCTCGCCGCGCCCACCTCGGCGGCCAGCGCGTCCACGGCGGCCGCGTCGCCGCCGCCACCGCCGGTGAGTGGCGAGAGGTCGATGAGCGGGATGCCCGTGGCCTCGGTGACGGTGGGCTTGGGGCGGTGCTCGGGGGCCTGCACGAAGGACTGATCCATGGAGAAGCCGCCCATGGCGATGGATCGAGCTTTCCTGCGTCGGAGTTGTGTGACTTGTGAGGCTGCCAGCAGCGACTGATTAGCTAGGACGCCGCATGCAGTGCGGGTGTGTGTGTGGGGTCGTGCGATGATGAATGAAGGTGGTTAAAAGGGACGTCTGAGCAGATTGGATTCAATGAATCTGGATGGGTTGTAGGTGAATTTTGTTGGTATCTCCGATGTGTCCGGGTACAGAAAGATGATAGTAACAACAGGGTTTCTGTTTTGATGCGGACGTGTGGTTGCTTGCTCTTCCATGTGTTCTTGCCTGTGACGTCATGGGTGATTCATGGACCGGGGATCTAGTACAGTGAGTAACTGAGAACCCTAGATGGATGGAACAAAATTGGACCTGTTCGCTTCAGCTTATAAGCCGGCTGAAAAGCTGAAACGGCTGATTTGTTGTGAGAGGAAAACACTGTTTGGTGGCTGATAAGCTGGCTAAATAAGCTGAAGCGAACAGGCCGATTATCTTTCCGTTTTCTATATTATTCTTAAGCCGTTTTTCCTTTTCTGAAAAAAAGTTCCTCGATTAATTAACTTATTTCAGCATTGCTAATAATTCACCATGTCATTCTTTGAACAACATTGTTGGCAAGAGTACCGTAAAACATGCGTAGCTGAAGTTATGGATATTCCACTAAATTTTCCTTTCTACATAGTTTGTTGGCTTAATAGGAAATATGTGGATTTTTACAAGAAACCCATCAAATTTTAATGCACCTAATATTCATAGGAAAACATTGGCTCTCAGATCTCGAGTGTTGCTACATCGATGCTAGGCAAAGCTTGGAAGGAGCAGAGGGGGGCTTGGGCCCCCAATGGTAGACAAACTTCAATGATGATTTTACCATATATATAAATTAAGGAAGAATTAAATTTTGACCCTATTAACTCATATGTTATCTTCTAGCCTCGATTGTTTATGGCTTCGCTCCTTCATCAGTATATGGAAGGCATAGAATTTGTGAAAATGAAATTCTGTAAACTGAAGTCATGTAGTTATTAGCCAATTATGAATGCATATTTACTAATTTAGCAAAATATAATTTATGTTTAATAATGTATATCATCTAGAATTTGTTGGATTGATCTACTTTAGCGGAGGTGGGCAGCATCCTAGGGCTTATTTGCTCATCCTTCCTTATTTCTCTTCTTCCCCCTCTGTTTTTTTTAATTCCACTCCTTTCTCTTCTTCCCCCTCTGTGTTTTTTATTCCACTCCTTCATCCATGGCTAGAGAAATATATAATAGGATGGTCTTAGGCCGAGCTCCATGGACTGCACCCCTATAGGGGGATAGAGCCCTCCTCCCCCCCCCCCCCCCCCCCCCGGGGGGGGGGGCCAAAGAAAACCCCTTTTTTTTTAAAAAAAACCTTTGCTCCCGAATCCGAAGCAACTAGTTTATTTTGCACACCTTCTATATTTTACGCGCCTGTAAACTTGTTCACGGGATGATTTTTTGACCGTTGATCCATTCACAGTTGAATCATTATTAATGGGTCTTATAATAAGTTGTTTTACCGTCATGTCATGTGTCTCATCGTATTATTTGGGAACAAACATTTTGTGCTCCTGAAACATTTAGGCCATTAAGCTATATATAGGACATTTATAGAGTGAAGTTTTTCGGGAATGTATACTTCGTGGCCGGTCACAGAATGGCTATTTTGTAGCTAGTTCACCTAGCGCACCAGCATTGGCCGTCACCTGATTTCCCGTCCACAACTCCCTGCCTGACGTGAGCCCAGGAGCAAGCGAGCCGACTGTGCGTTGCCGATCAATATGGTCCTTTTATAAGAAACAGTTAGTACTGCTAGAACAGTCTAATCATGATTCTCGAACACGTTTCCTTTTACGTCATTTGAGGACATCAACATGGTCTACTAGGTGATGTTTTAACCAATAATTTGTATAAGACTATGACGTTTTTCTAATAATGATAATTAAATATATTAAATATACTTTTCATGGTGAATCTAGGGACATCTATTAACTTTTGTAAAAGGTTTTACATTGATGGTCAAAGTTTGTTTTTAATAAAATTGGCCAGCAGAAATTATAGAGCGATCTATATTTTGAACCAAAGGAAGTATAATACATTTTATGTATATGCACGAATAAACTTTAAATTCCAGGCACTTCAAGTGTTTACCAACACATCTAGAACCATTTTTCATTGTTCTCTTTTCATCTACGAAAGCCATATTCAGGTGAAGCATCAGTAGATTAAACCACTCCACAATTAGCACCCAAGTGACTAATCCTCGGCGACTCCCCATCATGATCGAACACCATTTTGGCGCCAAGGAGGATAGAGATCACTGCACGTGCAGTTGTGCCATTGTCGTGGGCCGGTTGGCCCTACACTCTGCTAGCCCACACGTCAGTGAGACAAATTGTGCGCGCAGTTACTGCACGGGTCGAGCGAGCCACAAGCCCACAAACAACATCGTTTTCGTAGCCACGATTTGTCACGTGTTCTGTAGTGCTGTTTATTTTATACAAAACTTGCACGTGCGTTACCATGGGTATATAAAAATTACATGGATATATTACCATACTGTATAATATGGTCTATATGTAGCTATTTATATTTTAATATGACTTAATATGTACTTTTGATGTTATATTTGGATAATTTATAGAAGAGTAATAGCTATAGTTGAGTTTTATTAGGTTGATGATTGTAATGGCTGTAGTTGAGAATTCTAAGAGTAATATCTATTTAGATATTTGCAAATTAATTAATTAATGTATGGACTTATAAATTATGGTTATCAACCACAAATTTGATTTTTGCATATCATTTTGTACCTTTTTTTGGATAATGTCTTGTGCGTTGAATATAATCCAATCAGGAGGACTGCATTAAAGCTTTTTATTTATTTCAATGCTCTTATTACCTACCTAAAGGACCTTTCTTTGAAAAAATATGTTTGTAAAGGGCTTGTCGGTGTTTTATACCCGGTAAACTAACGAGGGGTATCCTGAGGTAATAGATTGGTTGGTGGGGAATCGTCGGACCTGGAACTTAAAAGTAAAAGTGAGGACACAAGACACGGATTTATATAGGTTCGGGCCACCAGAGTAGCATAATACATTACGTCCTGTTTGGGGTGTTGTATATTGCGCCCTGCGCTTGGGTGTTGTTTGGTGTTGAGGATTTGGTCCTTTGTTATGGTTCTATGAGGTCTTGGCCTACCGATCTAGGGACCTCTGCCCTCCTTTATATACTCAGGGAGCGGGATTACTAGTCGGTTACAAGGTAGGAATCCTAGTAGGATTACATGGTATGAGTTCTAGTAGGATTACAGAGGAATTTTATTAGGATTCCTCGTGGGTATTGGGATCTATCCCCGATAAGGCTGTCATCTAAAAATGCAAGACTCATTTAAAATATCTCGTGCGACTCCCTGCTTGACTTCTCTTTGTGACGGCCTCGGACAAAAATCCTTCGTGTCAATCTTAATCCGAGCCCCTGATCACCTGTCTTGGTTTTTTCCAAGTCTAAGTGTTCAATCTCCAGATCTTCCGACCCCTGCGATCCGACCCCTCGCCATGGTCTCCCCAGTTCCGACCCCGCCGACCCCCAACCCACCGTCGGATCTTCCTAAGCCATTCCGCCGCATCATCCTCCAGTTCGAGCAGTGGACCACCGAGACTGACCGGTGGGCCCACTAGATCTTTTCCCCCAGATCTCCCGCGACAGGTGCACTCGAGTTGCATGCCCGCTTCAGAGTTCCCCCACCGCGTGGCTCAACTCCTCTGACGTCCGCCGCTTCGCCTCGTTCTCGGCCCGCGACTGGATGGAATCCCGCGCCCTCCTCCCCAATCGCAGCGGAAGCCCCTCTGCAACCCTTTCTGCAGAACCTCGCCGCCCGCGCCCATTATCACATCGCCAGATCCCGGCCGCAGAGCCGATGCCGCCCGTCTTTTCCGTCACCTCGCCACAGTCGCGCCGCCCGGTCTTCGCTACACGACGATTCCTCCTCCGCCAACCCAGACCGCGGCAGCGACAGCTCCTTTTCCTGCCCTGTCAGAAGCCACCCCGACAATCTGTTGCTCCGCGCTCGCCCGCGCGCCCGCAACCGCCTGTCTTCTCACCTGTGCGCCCTCGTTCCTAGCGCCGTTTTCCTGGTCACTTCCATCAGATCCACCGCACGACGACGCCCGCCTCCGCCAAATCTCAACCACCGGCAAACCCGCGCCTGCGCCGCCCTGACGCCAGTGCCCAATGACCGCCGGCGTCATCCCTGAAGTCCTGCTCCACCGCCCTCGTCGCTCAATCGCCGCCCGGGCAGAGCACTCCATTGCTTCTTCCCCGGCCTTCGCGCCGCTCCCCTTCTCACTCCCGCGCCGCTATAAAAGGGAATGCGCAAGCCCCGCCGGAGTTTCCCTTGCCCTAGCTGCCATCTCTCTTGCTCCCTGTTCGAGCTCACAGCGCCACCACCTAAGTCTGAGGAACTCTTCTCTCTGCTCAAGCACCATCGCTTTTCTCCAATCCACCAGCCACTGCTTTCAGTGCTGCCCAAGAGCTTGCTTGTGATCCACAAGAAGCATCGCCGCCGCCGGACATTCTCGCCGCCGTCCCAAGCCCTTAGTTCTTCCGCCCAAGCCTCCTCTGTAAGACGAAGGTAGGCTGCCGACCCCTGTTCGCTTCGTCCGACCCCTCTTATCCGCCCGACCCCGGTTCCGTCTCGCCTGACCCTGTCTGTTCCGCCGACCCTTCTCCGCCTCGCCCGAGGGCTCGGCTGTGTCTTTTTCTTGAACCGAGGGTGTATGTGTAAAACTTGGGGACCTTTCAGCGTTGAGTCTGAGGACCCCTAGTACATCAAACCCTCTAGTTTACGGGTCAGCTCATAAGTTCCTTCCCTCCGACCCTTACCTCTTGACCTCCATCAACTCCTTTGAACCTCCCCACCCTCCTGTAACTTGTCGCAAGTTTCTGAGCTCAGACTTGCAAGTGTTGCTGTTGAAATAACCGTCTATGCTAACCCATGCATTGCATTCGTGTAGAGCTGCGTCTCGCCGACGACTACTACGAGCTGCACCCGGCACCAGAAGACGAAGCTGTAGCCGAGCTCCTGCCCCCAGAAGCCGAAGCCGCCCAAGCAGAAGAGCAGCTTCCTTCCTTCTCGCTTGAAGGCAAGCCCCGGATGCATGAATCCCCTATGTTTTGCCAAACTCGCGCATGCCTTCTTTAACATGCTTGTGCATTTACGTACAGGAGTTGTTTGGAACCATAGATGCATAACCTAGCTCCCTTGACCTGAACACTAGCTGTTGGACCGAGTAGATGCTTTGCTCAAGTAGGAAGCGGTAAAAGCTGAGTGATTTCCTGTCACTCGCGAGTTTATAGGAGTTGGTTGAGTTCTCTTCTGTTACAACTGTAAGGATGATGGACGGGGCAGGGTTTTGGGTAACTCTTTGGTGGTCGGTTGATCGCCCCGTCTGTCTATGAAACTTGCTAAGGCCCGACAGTGGTGGTGTTCGTGATCAAGTGTTTGAAGGTACTAATCTCATATCTAGTATGGGATGGGGAAGCCTAGTACCTGATTGAACTAGGGCGTGGCTTATACCCCTGCTGTCCCTGGAACGAGGTTCCCATGGTGCATCATGTGGGTGCAAGTGCGATCACAGTACGGTAGAGGCCGGGACTGTGGAGCATTGCATGCCAAGGGAAGTTTGGACCTGACACGCGCCTGGGAATTGATGGGGACGGCCGACACAGGAAGCAGCCCTTGTGGTGCGCGGATGTCGTGAGATTATGTTCGCCATGCATGGTTAAGAAACTTGAATCGATTCGTCTGCCTCTCACAGTTTGAGACTGCTTGATCGCATGTCACCCTGAGTAAATAAGGAATCTGATGATGATATGGTTTTGTTGATGAGATATATACCTTTGGTTGGTTCTATGATTGCTTAGAATAGGTTGCAAACTTAGACCGGATAATGAACTTAGAACCGGAGCTAAAACTTGAAAGTAGGGTTACATCTAGCGCTTTTGGCAAACAAACCCCTCAGCCAAAAAGCCTTGCATGTCTAGCAGAGGTAGTTTAGCGCGCTCCCTGTCGGTTAAGTCTTATTGAGCTTAGTAGCTCAGCCTTGTTGTGGCTTTTCTTTTTCAGGTGAAGTGGCTGCCTCTGAGCCTTCCCCTGTCGGCACTTGGCCGCCCCAACTCCCTCCGGGTTGGACGGTCGAGTGGGATCCCTCCTCGGACGGCGAGGAGAGGGATCATTGACGTCCCGGTGGGCCTCACCAGGGATGTCCGACCCCGACGAGTTCGCTTCCGCTAGTGTTTTACCTTCTGTTGTTTTTCTTTTGAACCTTGTAAACTCTGATGTGTTTTGTGGCCAAACTAAATGGGTAATTTTATTAACTCGGTGGACTTGTTGTATTCTCTGGAACCGCTCACCTTCGTGTGGGTTTTGCTAATTGGTCCTGTTCAAGTGATTAAATCGGATGAAATCCGACGGCACTTCGTGTTAACTTGGCTAAGACATGGGTGTCGCATGTTAGGTGACTTAACCATGTTTAATCAAGCTAATCCGAAGTGGATCCGCCACACTCTTCTCCCGTGCCTTCTCTCATCTCTCGATCCTCTATCTCTCTTCCTCGTGAAATCCTCACGAACCATGTAGCGGGTTGTATTCTCTCCGTATCAAAATATTGGTTTCACAGTTTCTTTTTGCCAATTGTAATCCCCGGTCATTATTGTATTGTCTGGTATTATCAAAACATCATTATGTTAAAAAAGTTACAGCACTCGTGAAAACGCACGGAAATAGATTTTTGGATTAAATACCTTATTTTTAGTATTTGAGCTTATCTTCATATTATTATTATCTCGTTGAATGCTTCCTGTCTTGCAGTATAAATATTTTGTTGCTCGGCACGCACGATAAGATTACTTGTACGGCCAGAAACAGCGACACGGTGACGATCGTCTCTCGGTAGCAGAAGACAACGGCCGGTCTCCTCGCCGGGGCACGGATCTGTCCGTAATCCTGCTACGCTTCGAGGCCCTTCCTGAAGTGCTCGATCTGGAGGTTCTCCACGTCCAGCTTCCTGTAGTTGCCGTTGAGCTTTGTGTTGAAGAATTCCCCCCAGCTGTACGCGCTGTACCTGGGCGGGTCGTCGTCCTCCTCCCCGCCCACCAGCTCCTCCAGCGGCTCCACGACGGCGTCGGCCGCCGGGTTGAAGAAGTAGGGCATGGAGAACCTCGCCGTCGCCGGGTTCACCGACACCCGGTGCTCCGCGCTCTCGTACCGGTCGTTGCTCCACACCTGAAAACGCCATTGGGCGCGCATCACTTCGATTATTTCAGCTTACACACTAATTCGTGACGGATGATCTCGACGGCGTCGCCTACCTGCACGGTGTCGCCGACGTTGACGATGAAGGAGTCGGGGACGCACCCGACACGGACCCACTCGCTGTCGGAGCGCCGCCGGACGTCGAGCCCGCCGACGCCGTCCTGGTACAGGATCGTCAGGGCGCCGGGGTCCCTGTGCGGGCCCACGCCGAGCGCGAGGTCCGGGCTCGGGCAGGGAGGGTAGTGGTTGAGGCGGAAGAACGTGGTGGGGTGCTTGAAGAAGCCGTGCAGCCGGTCGGGCCTCAGGTTCAGGCTCCGGGCCAGCAGCTCCAGCAGCTTGAACGCCAGCTCTTCCATGGCTTTCATGTACTCCTCCAGCGCCTCCCTGCACAAGTTTTTAGTTTCACATTGATAAAAGTGAAATTTGAGGAGAATTCAGTCATTTTCAAAACTCAAAACTAATTTAACATATATGAGATTTGTCAAAACAACGGGACGGCGGCATGTTCGACAGGTTGCAGATGGATTCACCTGAAGTCTGGCAGGTCCTCGGGCCACTTGTTCTCGTACACGACCTCGCCATCGGTCACGGTTCCCGCCGCCGGCGGCGGCGGCTCGTGCGCGACGAGGTCGAACACCTCCTTCCAGTCCCTGACGTTCTTGGTGTGCTCCGACTCGTGGTACCCGAGCGGCGCCGCCTCGCTCCTCCGCACGGTCGCCTTCCGCTCCGCCGGGAGGGCGAAGAACGCGCGCTGCGCCTCTGTCGCCCGCGCCACGGTCTCCGCCGGCACGCCGTGGCCCACGACCAGGAAGAAGCCCCACTCCCGGCTCGCCGCGCCCACCTCGGCGGCCAGCGCGTCCACGGCGGCGGCGTCGCCGGAGGCAAGGACCGAAATGTCGATGAGTGGGATGCCGGTGGCCTCGGTGATGGTACGCTTGGAGCGGTGCTCGGGGGCCTGCACGAAGGACTGGTCCATGGATAGGCCGACCATGGCGATCAGGTTGCTGTGGAGCTCTGTTGTGTGTGTGTGGTCTCAGGCTCTTAGCAAGGAACACGTGCACGCTATGGGCGCATATCTGGTGCTGTGGTGCCTTTGCTTCAGATATTGCTGTCAGACCTGGTACCGAAGGCGTCGGGCGGTATACTGAAGAGAAGACGTATTCCATGGAAGGCGCGTTCGGCAACAAGGGAGTCGTGACCTTGGCTTGAACCTGGTTGGTTCTTCACTTCTTCCTAATTAAGCTCGGCACCACTAACTGTTTGGCATGGCTCCAACTCCGAGTAGAGCTGCTCCACTCCAGAACTCCAGGTGGAGCCAGCTCCACTCTAGAACTCCAGAATAAAAATGGGGTGTTTGGCTAGATGGGTGCTCTCAACTCCAAAAAAAATCGATTTCAGTATGGATTGCCATTGTTGCCCCCAATTCAGGCTCCACTTGTTATCCTCTCTATCCCATCTTCTTCTCCTGCCACGTTCTGCTCGGTGAGAGAGAGACTGATGTATCACGCACGGACGCCGCCTTGATTCCTGCCTCCGCAGCTAGCTAGTTTCGTCCGCCCAAAAATCCTAGTGCCGTACCACTGCTACGACTAGGAGTGTACACTGGGGGTCTAGGTCCGGTTCCGTTCTGGTACTATGGCAGAAGCGGCGATGAAGCTGACGAGGAGGATGCTCTTGCCGACGCCTGAGTCCCCGATGAGGAGGATCTTGAAGGAGCACTCATGGTCGCCGCCACTGCTCCCGGCCCCCGGCGACCCCATTACTCCCTCTTCCCCTCGGATTCCGCCCGATTCGGCGGTGACGGTCGGCGAGGAGGCGGCAGGCGGGGCTCGGTGACGGCGGCGACGGGGGCGGGGCAGCGACGGGCGGCGGGGAGGCGGCCACGGGGCCGACGACGGTGACGACGAGGGCGGGGCGACGACGGGGGCAAGGCGGCGACAGGCGGGGCTCGACGATGGCGGCAGGGCGGCGACGGGCGGTGGGGTGGAGCGGCGACGGGGGCAGGGCGGCGACGGGCGGCGGGGCGGCGACGGGCGGCGGGGTGGAGCAGCGACGGGCGGCGGGGAGGCGGCAGGCGGAACGGCAACAGGCGGCGGGGAGGCGGTAGGCGACAGGTGACGGGGGTGGGAAAATAGAATGAAACGTTTTTTTGTGTAACCAGTGGTATTGGTGGGTAATAACCCACCAACTCCACGAGGAGGTTCGAAATAGAGAGTTTTGGAGGAGCAAAAGAGGTGCTCCAAAACTCCACCTCCATTTGCACTACAGCTCCATGGAGTTGGCTGCTCCATGGAGTTTTGGAGTTGAGGTGTTTGGCTGGATTTTTTGGTGGAGTTGCTAGAGTTCTGGAGTGGAGCCCTGCCAAACAAGCCCTAAGTTTTGTTTTTCCTTCTCTTATAAAAATGTTGTATATCACTGAGATAAATCAAACTTTATGGTAGCGAGCTAGAGTGCCTAAGCTTGTGTTTGATTTGGGGATCAAGTGGGTTGGGTTGGCTCCGTCCCTCTTTTTTAGGTTGGGTTCGACCCAGTGCGTGTTTGGTTGAATGGGTTGGGTTCATTCTATTTTTTTATTTAGTTGGAGATATCTAGAGAGATGGATGGATGTCCTCTTTAACACCATTAGCATGAGTTACTAGCATGTCGCACCTGTCATCCCATCTGTCATCCTTTATTTTTTCCTAGCACCCTACCTTCTTCCTCTGGCCAGACCTTATCTTCTTCCTTCACAGCTCGAGCCTCCCCTGCGCCATCGCCGGCTGGCCCCTCCCACTCGCCTTGCCTAGCCCCTCTCCACCCCGACGACCGCCTCCTATGCCCCCAGCCTGCATAGTGTCGCCGCTGGCTGGCCCTTCACCACCCTGCCTCGCCCGCCGCCTAGCTCCTACACCCCCGCCCTGCATAGCGTCGCTGGCAGCTGGCTCCTCCCCACCCGTCGCGCCGCCCACGCCATCTTTCACGCCGCGCCGCCCGCCGTCGCCCGTACCATCCTTCACCGCGCTAAAGCATCCCCACATAAGTAGAGACTAAATGTGATACAAATATCAGTCCCAGGAGGTTGATAACACATTTATTCAACAGATGGTTCAAAAACCGTACAACTCCCGAAGGAGTGGGTGGGCAAGCCACACCCAAAAGAGAACTAAACCAACAACGATACAGATCCAAGTTGCAGTCCAGTCGGACCCCGGGCTGCAATCGGAACTAAGCAACAGCGGAAGCATTCTGCAAAGGCTAACACCATAGGCAACGTTAGGTGCGGAAGCGACCTCCTACTCGAAATCCTCGATGACGAAGTCCAGATCTTCCTCTGAAGCAACAAAACAAGGGTGAGTACGAATGTACTCAACAAGTCCAACCCCATCCACGGAGGCGGAAACAAGCAAGAATATGCTCATGATATAACAAGGATAAGGCTAAGGTTTATTTGAAGTAAAGCTAGATTTTAACACATGCAAGGGTTCATTTTCAAAAGAGTTTTCACAAAGCATTTCTTTTAGTAACCGAATCATTAAGTGAGGTTGATCCTACACAAAGGATCCAAGTTTTAATGCTACCGGACTCCCTGCCCGCAATAGCTCACAGCACAACTGCCAGACACTTCTGAAATCCAACACACGCCAAGAAAATCATCCATCTCCAAGTACTAGTTATGTGACCAAGCCGTAACTCGTCCAATGCCGTGGACACGACTACCCGGATAGGTTTTAACTCTGCAGAGGTTGTACACTTTTCCCACAAGTAGGGTACCGCTGCACGATCACCTTAGTGTTGGTGCAGATCCTATCAAAGCTATTACCCACCTTAGCTAAGACTAACTAGTCAACACGAAAGCAACCGAGGGGTTAATGACCTACTAACGAGGTCTTAATCGGGATCTAAGTTCACACAATTCTTATTCCTTCTCCATGGTCTCCCGTTGCTCACTAGCTCTCCTGATGACTAATAGACTAGCTAGTGGGATTTATGCTAAGCCGTTGCCGCATACAACGGTCGAGTGGTTGCACTATGGTTGGGTTAGGCAAGATGACACATTAACTCGGTCCTTAACCATGACAAGATGGATATCTCCCAACTTTGCTCAACCACAAAGGTACAAGCCAACTTATTGGCATTTCACACAAGAAACACCCATCCATCTCATCTAAGCATGTCTTTCCTTCATTTTCGGAAACCCATTTTCCATTTTTTAAAAATACTCACACATTTATTCTTTAACAAAACACATTGTAGTTATGATTGAATTGAGTAACAAGATCCTAAGCATTTTAGCAGTAATTATTATCCAAACAGAGCAAGTCATATTTAGAGATAATTATAGGACAAGCAAGGAATAATCATAGCAATCAAGGGGTGACTATCCAACCATGTTTCAGCGGTAAAACAATATGCAATTTATGAAACAGGCCAATAGGTTGTGTTTGAATAACTAGGATAAATATGCATCAAAGGGTGAGGTTGGACTTGCCGTCCTCCAAGCCTTCCGGGAGTTCCTGCTTGCGGTGCTGGTCTTCAGGCTCGGGCTCGTGGTCAAACTCTTCCTCGGGTACTCCACGATCTACGGCACACACAATCAAGCACACAATAAATAAAATAAAATTAAAGCTTTACCCGTTGAGCTTCGAACAGAGAATGCGAACGAAAAATGGAAGGAATGAGTATTTTCATGAAATTTGGAGATGCCTCAGCGAAAGTATATTGGAGGACGCCGTGGTCAAATTTGGGATTAATTGGAGGAATTTTGACGCATGAAATGATGAATTAACGGAGTGTTAGGGGCTTAAAACAAGGTTTAGGACTAAACTGCGAGAACCAGGAACCTATTCACGAATATTTCTGGAAGGTGGAAGGGTATATCCACGAGAGAACTTGAGAGAGGTGGGAGGGCTGGTTTGTGAATATGGAAAAGGAGGGGGTTAGATCAGAATTGGGGGGATTTTTCCTTCTTTCTTGGACCGTGACTTGCTGAGGGAAGAGGATGGGGAACCGGGGGGGGAGGGGGGGCAGGTAGAGGGGGTCGTGGGGGACCCATTTTGGCCCTCGCCTTGGGCAGGTGGTGACGGGAGAGGGGGCGGTGAGCGGCTCCGACGGCGGCACTCCTGGCGATTGGGCGCGAGGGAGGCGAGGAGCTTGGGCGCAGGGGAGTAGCGAAGCTCCACGCATCGGCTCCCCTTTTATAGCTTGCAGGAGGGGGCGGGGCGAGCGGTGCACAAGGGCGGCGGGGCCTGTGGCCGGCGAGCTTTTAATGGTGGCCGGAGTTCTCGGCCGGTGGCATGAGGGAGGGGAGCTCCGCGTTGAGGGCGTGGCGGGGCCGAGCTCGAGTGGCGAGGAGCACAGGATGCACAGGGCGGTGGCCGGCGTGGGGAGGGGCTTGGTGGCGACTAGCGACTGGCGCGTGGCGTGTGCGGCTGGGGCGTCGGGGCGAGCGGCGTGCGGGCCTGGGGTGGCCAACGGGCGCGGGGTGAGTGGCAGGGGGTGGCCTGGGTGACGTGCGGCAGGGGGCCGGGGGTAGGCCAGCGCTATTGCCAGGCGCCAGGAGGAAAGGCGGAGGAAGAAAGAAGAAGAGAGAAGGAAGAAGGAAGAAGGAAGAAAGAGAAGGAAGAAAAAGAAGAAAAAGAAAAGGGGAAAAAGGAGAAGGGGAAAAGAAAGAGAAAAGAGAGGGAGAGTCAGTGAAAAATGTGGAAATCGGTCGGGCATGCGTGACGGATTTTGACGGGCACGCGGCAAAATTTGCGGAGGGAGAAAAAGACGACTGTCGGCGTTGGGTGCCGGGATGGCGGAGTCGTCGGGAAGGAAAAGATTTTCGGGAGCTCAACGGTCAAAAGCTTTTGAAAATAAATTTTTAGCGGATGATTTGAGTTAGTAAATTTTACGGATGTTACACGCGCCCACGCCCAAGCAGCTACGCCGTGCAGCGTCGCCATACGGCCCCACCGTGCAGCGCCGCCGGCTTCGTCGCAAGGCAACATCCCCGCCAGCTCGTGTAGCTTAGTGCCTCCTCTGGAGCTACCTCACGTGCACAAAGAAGACGACGGACTGACGAATGAGGACGCCGTTCAAGTGGGTCGAAACGATTCATTCATTTTGGCCAGACCGGATGAACCCGGATATTGGGGGAATATTCCCTCTTGGGATGAACCAACCCACTAGTTTTTCAACCAAACACTTTCCCAACTGGATCCGACCCACCCCAACCCACTTCAACTCTCAAACCAAACACACGCTAAAAGTTTACGTGTCATTGATTAGTTGACCAGCCACATCTAGCTGACTGATCCAACACAGGATCCCTGTTTCTTTCCATCGTCCATATCACTTGCTGTTCTTTTGAAATCTCAGGTGACAAAGATGGATTTGGGCCCCACAAGCTTGAAGGCAGCCCACAGTACATACGGCCCAAGCCCAATCTTTTAAGGCAGAGCGTCGGCCCATCCATCATGGCGTCGGGTTGTCGAGGTTGCATCACAACGGTCAACGGCCAGCCATGGCACCTCGGGCGCCGTTGGCCGTGGTCCTTCTGTGCGTGTGGCAAAGCACATTCTACTCTATAGTGAAGGTCAAGATACTGGGATTTTTCCCCTCCCCACGTTGCTCTTAGGAACGACTCGGGGGTGACCCATCCAGAGGTCGTCGCCGCTCCCACCAAACCGACGCCCAGCTGCCGCCACTACCGCCGGTAGCCGACCGGCAGTGGCAGCCAGCAGTGGCCCGAAGCCGGTGCCACGCGCGTCTCCTTCCCTCCTTCTTCCTTCTCTTCCTCTCCTGCTCTCCTGATCAAGGTCATCTTGGCTGCCGGTGCTGCTAGTCGCCCTTCGCCGGATCTGCTACGTTCGAGCCTAGATCTGGACTCTCCCGAGCTCCAGGGGGGAGGGTCTTCCTGGCCCGGCAAGCACGGCAGCGCCGCACCACTGGACCTTACCACGACGGCAGCACGTGAAGCTAGGGCTGCTGGCTGGGCGTGCGCGTACCCGTGCCTCGCCGCGCGACTTTGGGCCGTCGGCCTCCCCCCTGCTCCTCTCACCGCACTTGTCCCCGCAGTGCTGCTCCTGGCGCTACCACCCGACGGGGCACCCGCAGCATGGACGGCGCTCTCCATCTGCTGCCCGGGGCTCCCTGGTGTCGGGGTGGTGGTTCTGCTACGGCCACGAGCGGGGCGTCCCTGGATCCGTGCTTGCTCGGGCCCTCCTACTCTAGTGCGGTGGCAGCCCCTGCTACTCTTGCCACCAGCGCACGGCCGGTTCAGGCCTCCTCCCCGCCATCAAGCCGCCGATGGGTCGGGATGTCATCAGCACATCCAAGGTCATGCCTTTATGGGCCGGGTCACCATGCTCCCCCCGACAGGTCGCCGCTTCGTCACCACCGGCTCCCACCGATGGCTTCATGGCGGATGCCCAGCACGGCGACCACATTCGTGGTGCCATGGTCATGGAGAAGGACGGCAGGGAGGTTGCCGGGCCACGCAAGAGGAGGGCGACGCGCTCGCCGGCACACCCCCTGCCACCCGATGTTGGCTGACTTTGTCAACCTGTGCTTCAACTCCTTCGGGGACAACCACGTAGTTGCCCTCTTTGGTGATGTCGGTCTCCGCGGTGGGTCGCTTGCTCTTGGGTCACTCCTGCTAGTGCTGGCCCTTGGAGGGTGCACGAGGTGCACCGACCTAGGGCCCACAGGAGTGGGGGGCCTAGCCAAAGACCCTAGGTAATAGGTATAGCCGTATAGGCCTTTTAGGTATACAGGCAATGACGCGAATGCCTGTCGCCTGATCTCAGGTCTACGCCACGCCGTCCGCAGTTGGCCGTCCGTAATTCGTCGTCTCCGCATGCCCCTGGTCCCTGCCGACGCGATGACTGTGCCAGTGCCCCCTGCCTCCTGTCATGCGTTGCGATAGGCGACAGCGACCCGACACGGCGACACCTCAACCGCAGATTGCCTACGGCGACGCCGTGACGGGCAGACCTGAGACCACAGACGACACATCGTGCAGGACTGCGGCTCGTGCAGGTGCAGTGTGCTTCCTCCCTTCCTCGTCAGGCTTTTTTTCTTATCGTTTTTAATCTAAATTAATTACTTCGATTTCTAGTACTCGGTACTCATATAGTCATATTTTTCTTCTAATTTAGGTGTTAGAAACTTAAAATGTTACCTAAAAAACATTTGTCGGGATCTCAAAAAAGAAAACGGAAAAGAGTAGAAGATCAATTTATTGAATCTCAAAAAGGTGCTATACATAAGTTTTTTTCAGCTTCAAGGAGTGTTGTGCCTGATGATAATCCTGTAGATGCACTTGATATTGAAGGACAAGGGCAGCAACAGCAACAAGTTAATGATAATTTAAGTGAACAAGTTGATGACATTGATGAAGCTACAAAGAATGAAAATTTACAGCCTTCCTCTCAACCTGAAAATTCAATTGATGATGTGCAAGAAGCTTCTATTCATGATGTCTTTGATCCTAGAATTTGGGAAAATCTTGATAATAAGGGTAGAGATATATTGATTGTAAAGGGGCCGGTGAGAGAATTGAATCTTGAGTTCCCTGTAGATGCTCTTAATAGACATTTTTCATATACTTACTACTCCAGAAAGTTAAGCAATGTTGAGGTGGTTGATAGAAAATGGTTGGTTTACTCTAAATATGTGGACAAAGTTTTTTGTTTTTGCTGCAAATTGTTCAAATCAAGTCAGAGCAAAAGTTTGCTAGCACATGATGGATTGAGGGATTGGAAACATCTTAGTCTTAGACTTAAGCAACATGAGAACAGTGCTGAGCATATAACAAACATGAATACTTGGAATGAAGTTAGGCTAAGATTGAGCAAAAATAAAATGATTGATGATGATTTGCAACGAGAAATTGCAAAGGAGAGAGAGCGTTGGAGACAAGTTTTAGTAAGAATTGTTTCTGCTATCAAGTTTCTTGCTAAACATAATTTGGCTTTTCGAGGGAAAAATGAGAAACGATATCAAGATAGCAATGGTAACTTTCTGGGCACAGTTGAAATGATGGGTGAATTTGATCCCGTGATGCAAGACCATATTAGGCAGATTCAAAATAATGAGATTCATCATCATTATCTTGGGCATAAAATTCAGAATAAGATGATTTCTCTTCTTGCAGATTGTGTGAAAAAAACTATACTAAAGATCATCAAAGATGTAAAGTATTTTTCTGTGATTTTAGATTGTACTCCAGATGTGAGCCATGAAGAACAAATGACTCTAATTATTCGGTGTGTCAATATGTCGAGGAATGTTCCAAGGGTAGAGGAGTTCTTCCTAGAGTTTTTGAAGGTAGATGACACATCAGGATTGGGTCTTTTTAATGAATTAAAGAATGTATTGGCCACCCTTGATTTAAATATTGATGATGTGAGAGGACAAAGCTATGATAATGGTTCAAATATGAAGGGTTCTCACCAAGGTGTTCAGAAGCGCTTGCTTGAAATTAATCGAAAAGCACTATACATGCCGTGTGCATGTCGTAGTCTGAATCTTACTCTTTGTGATATGGGAAAATCTTGCGGGTAAACTATTATTTCTATTATACATTGTTTTCATATAATATGTCATGTTTTGGGAAAAAGTTTCAAACTTACTATTTGTTAAATCTTGCAGGCAAGCTATTTCTTTTTTGGTCTCATCCAACATATATACACATTGTTTGCAAAATCTACTAAAAGGTGGAAGATTTTAGTGGACAATATTCCAGGATTGACAGTTAAGTCATGGTCTAATACACGCTGGGAAAGTCGAATAAAAAGTGTTCAAGCTATCAGATTCCAAACTCCTCAAATAAGATCAGCTTTAATAGTGCTAGAGAAGGCTTCAACTGATGATCCAATGGCAGTTAGTGAATGTCAATCTTTGGTGAGTGCACTAGAGAATATTGAATTTTTAGTTGGTTTGGTTATTTGGCACGATATTTTATTCTCTATAGATAAGGTGAGCAAGAAGTTGCAATTTAAAATTGTGAGTATAGATGATACTCTCAAACATATTGAAGGTGTCATATCATATTTTAAGAAGTATAGAGATGAAGGTTTCACTTCTAGTATGGATACAGCAAAAAATATTGCATCTGAAATGGATATAGAGCCAAAATTTCGTACAAAACGTCAAGGAAAGAGAAAGAAACAATTTTATGAACAAGATGACCAAGATGAGGAAATACAACGATCTGCTGTGGACTCATTTAGAGTAGAGTACTTCAATGTTATGATTGATGCTGCAATTGCTTCATTGACTAGTAGATTTGAGGAGATGAAAAAATTTGATAACATTTTTGGGTTCTTGTTCAACTCAAAAAATTTGAAATCTTTGGATGAAGCTGATATTTGGCTGCACTGCAAGAATTTTGTGAAAAAAATTTCTCAGGATAACTCATCCGATGTTGAGATCAATGATTTTTTTTCAGAATTAAAGGTGCTACAAGTGACTTTGCCGGATTCTTTGATGTCAGCGCTTGAGATTCTGGAGTTTGTTATAGCTGCAGATTGCTATCCAAATGTTTCAGTTGCCTATCGAATCCTCTTAACTGTACCTGTGACTGTAGCTTCGGCAGAAAGAAGTTTCTCAAAATTGAAGTTGTTGAAGAACTATTTGAGATCAACTATGTCACAAGAAAGGTTAAATGGATTGGCTATGTGCACCATCGAGAGCGATATCTTGGACACTATTGATCTCAATACCGTCCTTGATGATTTTGCATCAAGAAATGCCCGAAGAACTATATTTTTATGAGAAGCAATGTATATTATGGAGTTCTATCTTCCTTAAGGTAATCTTATTAGTTTTAGTCTTTATTGTTCTTCGATAATTATCAAACATGTTGAATTAAAAATATATTACTAGATTTGTTTTTGCAAGAAAAAATAGCGCTTATATATACTATAAAATTTATATATAGTTTAGAGGGCCCTCGTGACGAGTTCGCCAGAGGACCCTTAAAAACTTAGGACCGGCACTGGCTCCTGCCGATGGTTGTCGCTCGTGGGTCATGTGTCCTCTAGCCATCTTCTTCGCTGGCAGGGATGGGAGGATGGGTCTTCGTCCTCCCCATGGTGCTTCGGGTTGCCGCCATCCCACGGCGACTGCCACTACCATGGGTCATCCCGAATCATCGTCGTCGAGTGTTGTTGGGGCCCTCGGCTCCCCTCTCCCCCCTGATCGTCTTTTTGTCATCGCGGTCGCCCCTGGTCATCTTTGGGTCATCATGATACCGGTCGCTGGCCTACGGATGTTCCCCATCGTCGTCGCCGTGGATCGCTCGCTGCCATCCTATCGATTTGGTTCTCATCCAGGCCTGGCGGTCGGTTGCGTGGAGTTGGTTTTGGGGCCTTAGCGAAAGCTTTACTCGGCATTCGTCGGTGCCGACAACGTTACGTTCCTTAGAGCACCTCACTAGGGGCGTTGTTGCGGCCACCAAATCCATTTGGTTTTGCCAGGTAAAGACTTGGTCTGCTCCTCGGTGGATAGACAAGTGATGGCGCTCCCCCTTGGAGGTATCGTTCTGCATGACATTCTCGCTGTACCTCTGCTGGCTCCGGGTTGTTAGGCAATCGGTGATGTGCGTGTGTTATTGGTGTCCTTATTTCCTATAGGTTTTAGTCGTCTTAGGTTGTGTTTAGTGTGGTGGTGGTGCTATGATTTTCTTTTTTCTGTTGTTGGTCTAAGGTGGTGGTTCTTGTAGCCCTGCGCTTTGAGATCTCTCCTGAAGTTGCATTGCAATTCTCTTATTCTTAATGAAAAACGTGCTATGCACGTATTAAAAAAAAGTCAAGATATTGGTACCCTTGGATTTCAGAGCAAAACACCTACCTTTACAGTTTACACATACATGTCGAAACGAATTCTGGAAGGAAAACGTGCAGATCGATGAGCTAACGATACAGAGAAGTCAGTGATCAATTCTTTTCCTAGCTAGAGTGCACGCTCAGGAATTGGATGGCCAATTGTTGATCCGAGACAGTACAGATGATTAACAAAAACAGAATTTTGTTGACCTGTAAATCACTTATACCATAATAAAGCTTAACATTCACATGCATACAAGAGACGCTAGTCTTTAGGACTATCACAGAGATATAGATGACCACACTCTACTAGCTAGAGACCAAAGCTCTGCAAACTAGGGCCCTTTCTAGCCATCTAACACGGGCAACAGGACACAGAGGACACGACACAAACGAAGACATGGATCGCAGGGCACCTGAACAAAAATTTTTAACAGACTACGTACGCATGCGAGCAGAGCTGCACTGCATGCCTATAGAGCGCTTATACTGTATGGGGAACCAACGAAGGAGAAGACGGCCGGCCGCGTGCACTCTCACATGAGCTGCGCGCCGCCGTGCAGCAGCCCGCCTGCCTGTGGCGCCGGCGCCGCCGCCGCAGAGAACTCCGGCCACATTGCACCCGCTCCGACGCCGGGGAGCATCTTCCACGTGTCCACGCTGTCGCTGTCCAGCAGCCCGGCAGGCCAGAACAGCCCCGACGACGCCCCGCCGGCGTGGCCACCGCCGCCTCCCCTGATGAGCCCGAGGCCCTGCATCTGCACGCCCGCATCGCCAGCGCCGCCCACGGCCCCGCCTGGTACCGGCAGCCCGAGGCCGAGGTCGAACAACCCCGCGCCGCGGCCCTCCAGCATCGGCGCCGCGGGGCCGTCGAGCAGCGGCGCGGCGGCGCCGAGCGCGAACAGCGAGCCGAGGAGGCCACCCGCCTGCGACGACGACGAGGACGGCATCGGAGGATGCGCGCCGCCACCGCCGCCGAGGCCGAGGCCGAAGACCGGGGCGCGCCTGGCCGCCGCCGGCTGTTGCTGGTGGTGATGGTGGTGATGCGCGAGGCGCGGGCGCTTGCGCGTGGACCCGCCGATGGGGACGTTGCGTAGGGACCCGCCCAATGTCCAGTAGCGGCGGCAGGCGCGGCAGAAGTGCCGCGGCTGCGACGTGTTGTAGTTGTTGTAATAGCAGAACTTGGTGTCGTGCGACGCGCACCGGGGGCACTGCTCCCCGCGCGCCGCGCCGCCGCCATTGCCGCCGCTGCTGCTCTTGTTCGCCTCGGCGGCGGCCGCCGCGGTGTCCTGCAGCTGCTGGAGGTAGGCGGCCATGTCGGCCGCGGCGGCGGCGTTGGAGCCGGGCGTGGCCATCGCGGCCGGGAAATGGTGGACGTCGTTCTTGCAGCTGGGCGGCAGCGGCGCGAACGGCGGCACTGCCGGAGGCTGCAGCCGCGCCTGATGATGAGCGTGAGCCTCCATCACTTGGCCCGCCATTGGATGCCTGCCGCTGGAGAAGCTGGTGCACTGGGCCACTGGGGGACGAGGACGATCCTATCAGATGGTCGCTGTGCGTTTGTGCTTGTGCTTCTTGACTCTTGCTGTTCCGGGACGCCGGCCCAATGGTGGTATATATACGCGCGTGCATGCTGCTGCTAGTTGCTGGTGGCTGCGGACAGGGACAGAGATTGAAGAAGACTGATGGGTACGGATGGTGACAGAAGGCTGACGGGTCCAGTACGTAGGGCGCAGCCAGGACAGTGGGCTCAGGCTGGTGGGGGTGCCACACCCACACCGGACCGCCGAGCAGTAGCTTTCCCTTGCATGCAGTCGCAGCCAAGGAATCCTAGCTGCTCAGTAGCTACCTATCCTAGCAGAGATCACGCCTCCTGAATCCTGAACTGAGTGGACTCCTACGGTCTTATCCATCATCGATTGTGCGCCGTCCGATCAAACAAAACAATGCCAACAGGGAGAATGTCCTATCGCTCGCTATGGTCCAGTAGTGACGTTTCTTCTTATTGCAGCCTGCACTCATCACTCATCGATCAGGAGTCACACACTAGGTAGGTTCGTTCAACGGAGTGTTGATGATGTCAGTTGCCTGACTGAACAATCTGAGTCGACAGACTCCATTCGCTGATTGTACCTCGTCACGGTTTGTGATTGTCTAGCAGTTGCTGCTCGGGATCGCCGCGCCGTGTGGGGTTAATTCGGGCCGGGTTCACCTACCTCAGCTCCTTTGTAGAGGGGTGGCGGCGCGGCAAGAGGCCGGGCAATGGCGGCGCCTCCTGCCGCTGGATCGATCACATTGCAGATTTGCAGGAGGCTGGTCGTCGTCCGTTGTGGGCAGTAGGTGAGATCGTAGGGGCATGGCAACGGCGGCGGACGCTTTCGTGGCGGCGGCTCAGGGTCAGGGGCTTGTCCGTCGGAGGTGAGGGAGGTGCTGCTGGAGATAGCTAGCGGAGCTGCGGGCGGTTCCAGGGGCTGCTTGCTTGGAGGTTGGAACCCTGGACCAAGACCAAGCTTGGCCAAGGCTGAAACTGAAACTAAGGTCAGTTTCAATAAGGTTCCATAGAAATTTCATAAACATTAAATTTATTATCACGTCAGCAAAATTGCTGACTTAGTAAGGTTATTATGAGAAAAAATTTCATCAGATGAGAGAGGAGTTTCATCAGATGAGACCCAACAGGCACATTACAAGTTTTCAGTCTTCGTAATAGTACCCCGCCTAGTGCAAGAGGGTGTTGTACTTTGACGAATGGTTCGAAGAACAAGAATGGATGTGGTTCATCGTTCACGGTTGTATCTCAACCAATCAAGGTCATAGAGACGACGAAAGAACATAGCCCGGGTTTGGTTACTCTTGCTTATTTTTAGCACCCGTCACATCGAATATTTAGATACTAATTAGGAGTATTAAATGTAGATTATTTACAAAACCCATTATACAAGTGGAGGCTAAACGACGAGACGAATCTATTAAGCCTAATTAGTCCATGATTTGACAATGTGTTGCTACAGTAAACATTTGCTAACGATGGATTAATTAAGCTTAATAGATTCATCTCGCCGTTTAGCCTCCACTTATATAATGAGTTTTGTAAATAGTCTACGTTTAATATTTCTAATTAGTATCTAAATATTCGATATGACACGTGGTAAAAATAAGCAAAGGAACCCAGCACCCATAATGAGCCACCATGGGATTCGGTTTCTATATGCGTCCTGGCCAGGTTCTTTGTAATGTTACTCAGCACTACTCAGTACATAGGACAGACTATTACCTGTAGGTGCATGTGAATCGTATGGTACTAGTCCGTCCTCCAGGCACAGCGGGCGATGACGGACGACGTAACGAGAAGAGACGAGCCTGAAGGGTGCTGCAACCGAGGCGGCGCCCGGCCGGCCGGCAAACAGACACCTATCCAGATACCGATCGATCCCTACTCGCCCTGTGTGTCCTTGGGTCCTTGACCGACCCCATGCTGCATCGCAGGCGATGGAAGACCGCCGGACGATTCAGCCGACGCGTTGCTGTCACCGCCATGCACCCCGGACCAACGACCACGACCGAGCATGGCCTCTTCTCCCACCTTGAGACGGGACCCGCAGGAGGCAGCAGGAGCCAGGAGGACCAGCAAGGAGAGGCCCGGGCAGAAACATGAGCCGCCGCAGCCTTTGACGCGCCCGGTCACATCTGGATTCTGGCGTGGCGGCCTACCGCCTACCCGGCCGGGCCCTCGCTTCGCTCCTGTCCCGCGCCACGCCGCGCCGTGACAAGGCCGGCATACGCGCCCGCCGGGCCGGCCGGCGCCGTCCCCGATGCATGCATGGCAGCCAACAGCAGCCTATCGGCTAGCGCACTACGTACACTGTAGGCGCCAATTCGGTCATCATCTCGATCGATCACGCATTCACGCCTGAGCAGGAGCAGCTGCTGCCTGACAAGGCGGCTAGCATTCCAACGCCATGCACGGGAAGGGATGGGATGGCCATGGCGGCATGGCGATGGCCCCCTCCTTTTGCATGGCAACGCCGACCGGTCGGCACGTAGCTGCGGCTACGCTAGCTACGGGTGCTAGCCGCCCTTGGCGCCTTGCGCTTGGACCCGCCTGGGCTGCGCCAATATGCCCGCCCGGCCCGCCGGCACGCGCTATGGCTTTCTTCTCGCATGCGATGCGAGGCAGGATTATTCGACCGGAGACCGACGTTGGACGGCGGAACTGGAGAGGCGTGGCGTGGCACGACGACCTGCCGACGGCCGCTCGGCAAGCCGGAGATGGCCAGGCGCCCAGGCTCAGCCGCTTACACACAATCATTTTCCGTCTGCCCGTATAGCCGTATCTTTTTGCGTTCCCGATAAGACATGTTCGCTTCAGCTTATTCAGCCGGCTTATCAGCTACCAAACAGTATTTTTCTCTCACAACAAATCAGCCGTTTCAGCTTTTCAGCCGACTTATAAACTGAATCGAACAGGTTCCTCTCCAACTCGCGTGAATATATTTTTTTTATTACGAATTGTCCTTTTCCAACCTAGTATTAAAATTTAGCTGAAAGATTTATTTGGCCTCCGTAGCAGGTGCTTGGATCCAATACCAGATATTCAGATGCCTGCTGCATGAAAAACAGGTGCCACAAGCATTTCATCCGTTACTTTAGCAATCATTTGTATGGTCAACAACATGTCAGGTTAGCATCATAATAATTGTATAGTTGCACACCGGCCCACATGCATGCACTTTGACTGGCGAGCGTAAGCCTTACGTCGGCTTAATAGTCAAATGGGCCACGACGAGCCCCCTGCGCTCCTCCTGATGGGTCGGGAGTGGCTTATTTGGTTCAAAATAGTCTGAGCCTAAACTTGCACGCAAGGGCCCACGACGAGGCCCCCTGCTGGAGTATTTGGTTCAAATGGGCTGGGCCTAAACTGGCACGCAAGGGGCCCCACGACGAGACCGACCCATCAGCATCAGCGAGCGCGTGCCATCCATCCTTGCTTCTTCTTCCTTTCATCTCTCCTTTTCATATTTTATGATTCCTTCTGATTAATCTTCAACTATGTTTCCTCCTGCTTTGAGTACGTCTTAAACAAGAAACTGAAATTTCTCAAAATTCGGAGTTTACGGATCCACCGGAAAACTTAACAATTAATTGTTCCCTTTTAACCATTATAAGCATTTGTGTTCAGTTCAATTGTTCTATGGACTCGCTTTGAGAACTTCAGCGTCCGTTTAAATTGCAAGAATATTTACATGGATTTCATATGCAAGTTTTTAAATCAGGAAATTTCTCCAAACCGGGGGACGTTATGTTGATCCAACTCATCCTAGTCCCGAAGGGTATGGTCAAGGCAAAATTAGCCGTTTGCTCCGAACCCGGGCGCGCTGGCTTCCCCTGCCCTCCGCCGCCCCCGCCTCGGCGGTATGCTCGCCGGGGCTTCCGCGGAGAGAGACAGCGCGGACGTGGAGGAGGCGATGACTTGACTGGAGGAAGCGGCATCGTGGGGAGAAGCCGAGACCGCTCGGCGTTGCCCTGCTCGGAGAGTGCAGGGCAGAGGGCACCAGCTCTCCTTGTGCGCGTGCCACCTGAAGGCTCGCTGCCGACGGAATCCAGGTCCGAGCTTGCCCCATCTGTTTTTGATCCGACTCCCTTCGCTTCTCGCCGACGGCGATACTTGTGGGTTGGGCGGAAATGGGCAGTCCAGGAGCAAATCGGAGTTGTATCGTTCAGGCTGTCCATGGTGATAAAATCATTTTCATTGCAGAATGAAATTCATTTTCTAAGCTTCCTGGTTTGTTTGCTTATACGGGAATACTTCAATAAACACATTCCATCGTGTGTATATAAGTTCACATTTTCTGTAGAACTTCGATACATTTCACCATGTCCCAAGGAGAAGGCACTGGCTATGAGTCTTATCTGACGCATCTGCAACCTGCATAATTTCAGACGCCCAGGGAATCTCCCAAAAGAACCTGAAACGTCAGTGTCGCTCTGGAGACTGGTGGCTGAGTTGGCATCAGCATTAAGCACCTTTATTTTCTTCTCTCCATATAATGGTCAGTAAAGTATCATGTTTGCAAGGACCGATCCCAACTCTGAAGAAGGGATCTTGATGCAGGTACACTTCAGACTAGAGTACTGGGGAATCTCTTCTGTACTTGATTTGCTAGTCATGACAGCTTCTGCAGATTCCCTTTCATCTTTGGGTGAATATCCGAATTTTAGACTTCTTTGCCTAGAGTATACTGAACTGTCATTCCATGAAGCTCCTTTCAGAAGAGATATGATTGCCTCTGCATTTGGTGGATGCCTTGATTGGAAAAGATGCTTGCGCCGACTTCACCCATCCATCACTTCTGTTTACTGGTCATGCAGTGATGAATGCGTCACTGGTGTCTCTATATGTACCTAGCTTCCAGCTTTCTTTCCACATCACCGTTTTCTGGTTGAGCTTCGTGAAGAAGGTAAGCCCATCTACCCTTTCTTTTGAGTAGCAAGAAATGAAAGTATTAGAGCCAGGAGCTGTTATTCGGCTGTTTGCAACTTTGCATGGTAGTTTTAGTTGATTTTATGGCTATACAATGCTCTTCTGTACAACACAACATTGTTTCCTTTTTTATTGAAGAATGAATATGCCATCTGAGTTATCGTGTAAAATGCAAATTTCAGTTGTCATGGCTAGAAATGGTGGTTCCCGAAAGAAACCTTGTGATTGTTGCAAAAGATACTTGGACCACTTAGCTGGAAAGAATCAAAATATGAGCTGCTTCCTCAGGCATATGACTGCCAATTTTAAGCATAGCATGGTAAGCCAGTTTGATATCTTGCTTGTTTTCCAACATGCATTGTTTTTCCCTTTTTGTTTGACATGATTCCTTTGTTGGAATTAATAAGTGGATATAATGGCTCTAAACCTTTAGTACTTTGGTATACTTGATTCGAGCTATAGCCAGAACTTTATATTCCTTCAACTTGCCTGTGATATGAGAAGCTTAAAACAATAGCAGAGTAGGCTTGTATGTCGCCCTACATCACGATCAGCTTCAACTTGCCTGAGATTTAGTGCTTTTCATGTATGAGTCTTCTTGCACATACTTTGCTTTAGATCTTTAGTACTTTGGTAAACTTGATTCGAGCTAGCCAGAACTGCTAGTGCTAACTGAAGATGATGCAGATTTCCAAGATTCATAAATGACTTCAGTGTTTCTGTGACATGTACAATCTTAAAACAGTAGCAGAGGCTTGTATGTCACCCTGCATTAGGATCAGCTTCAACTTGCCAGAGACTTAGTATGTTTCCTGTATCTGAGTCTTCTAGAGCATACTGTTGATCACTGCTAAATAAAGTAAATACCATCTGCATCAATCCCACGCACATGATTTCTCATCAAAATTTATTTAGCCTTACAAATCTCCAATGGTTGGTAAATCCTGTCAGTCAGAATATTATATAAAGCTTGTTATTGATTGTTGTGCCAAATGGTTTTAGACTTTTGATAAGTCAGTGTGGCCACGCCCCAGCTTATTTTTTGACAAAACTAATTTATTCATATTAGCTTCTGACATAGCTTTGTTTCACAACCAATCTTTACTTCTGTCGATTTTGTGCATGACAGTATATGCTCTCTGGTGTTGTGCCTGCTATTTCACTTTGTTACTCTGAATTGTGCTGTTTACATCAATATTCTTGCAATTGTTACTATAGGTCATGCCAAACAGATTTCTGAAGCATTTCGCTGGAAAGTTGTCAGGAACCATCAAGTTAGAGTCCCCTAACGGTAATCTATATGATGTTGAAGTTACTGAGCGCTTTAATAAGGTAATACTCCGACATGGATGGGGGGATTTTGTTGATGCCCATCGTATAGAAGAGAACAATTTCTTGCTGTTCCGACACATCGAGAACTCACTTTTTGAGGTTCTGATCTTCGATGCTGATGGCTGTGAGAAAGTGTTTTCCTGTGCTGGCATAAAAAACAACCGAAGTTTACAAGAAAACACAGTAGATTCTCTTTATATTTCAAGCAGCTCTTGTCATGATACCTCGGAATCATCAGCAAGTGAAAGACTTGTTAGATGTGAAAAGGGTGGCTCTAGTCATTGTGGGAAAACTGCAAAGATGGATGCAACATCCTCATCGTCTGAGAGCTCAGGTTATACTGTTAATTCAGTTGCATAATTTTCTCGAATTTTAAATCCACTTATTCCTGCAGTTTGTCGTGTAATATTGTACAGGAGAATACAATTTATCTGAAAACAAATCCTTTGAGACGGATGATCTTCAGACCAACCCAGGGCCGGATTATGTTTTATCACGTGGAAGTTACCTGTCCGAAGCACAAGAGGAGAGAGTAATTGCACTTATACAGGAAATTCAACCTGAAAGTACTGTTTATGTAGCAGTCATGAGGAAGTGCCATATTGAGCAACCAGGTCCTTATCTGGTAATATAACTACCCTTTCCTGTTGAAAAGGCAACTCATTTCTATCAGTATGAGATTTCTTTGATAAATAATGCTTTACATTTACGTTCCCAATATTATAATAAGGTAAGCTCATCCCTTTTCAAATTCTCACGACCCTTCTAACACTTAGGGACAAATAACTACCGTTTTCTTTGCTTGAGGACTGAAATGCCTTCTTTATTGTACTTGGTTCTGTTAAGAGCCTCACATCATGTTCCATCTATAATCAGGCAATTCCTAAGGAATATGCATTTTCTCATTGCCTGCATGAAAGAACAAATGTTACACTTCAGAGGCCAGGCAAGAGCAAGAAGTGGCACCCCAGATTCCACGAAAGGAAAGATAAACGTATGTTCATGCTCAGTGGGCAGTGGTTAGACTTTGTCCGTGACAATCATGTGCAGAAGGAAGATATCTGCCTCTTTTTACCGGCAAAGGGTGGGAGAAGATTCACATTTACAGTCTATCTACTTCGCGCAACAGCAACTTATTCCAGGGGTGGAGCAGCTTTTCAAAAGGTTGGGTCATGCAATGGTAGATCAAGCACAAAGATGGCTTCAGTGGTTCATATTAAGGAAGAATCAACCGATGGTATCATAGAAAAACATAAGAATCTGTAGCACTATAGAGATTATTCCTTTCTTATGGCCTAACATTTTCTGCAGCATACAATGTTTCCGAGAGCAACTCTGGTGGTCCTTCTGAGGCTCCCTACATTGTATCATCCAAGAGTTGTCTATCTCAATCACAAAAGAAGATTGTTGAAGAGATGGTGGGAGCCATCCAATCTGAAGTCCCAATTTTTGTGGCAATCATGAAGAAGATAAATGTTGATGTCACTCGTCGTTACCGCTTGATAGTAAGTTATCTTTCTTAGTTTGATCCTATAACATTATATATTTGTTATCTATTATGTTCGCTGTCATCTTAAACTTTTAGCTTATTAAAGTAGGCAGACTTCTGTCATATGAAATATGAATGCCACAATATAATCACCCACTTTCAGATCAGCAAACTATCATAAACCTTTAGCTTATTAAAGTAGGCAGACTTCTATCATATGAAATATGAATGCCACAATATAATCACCCACTTTCAGATCAGCAAACTATCTGCTATTGCATCACAGAAATATCATGATTCCTCTGAAATGATCAAGTATATCATTCTTGGCGCTTGGTGCATCTGGAAGCACCGCAATGACTGCGTCTTTAATGGAACTGCTCCAAGCGTTGGTACTACTATACCTTGAGCCAAGCCAGGGATGAAGCCCAGCTGTGGGCTATGGCAGGAGCTAAGGGCCTTTCCTTCGGTTAGGGATGTTGTTAGGCTGATGTCCCAGGTCTCGGATCGCTCTTTTCTGCAAAAGGCGATTAAGTCTCTCTATCGTGTGTGTGTGGGGGGGGAGGGGGGGGAGGGTCTCATTTCTTCTTCTATTAATACAATGATACGCAGTTCTCTTGCGTGTTCGAGAAAAAAATCAAGTATATAGTGTGTGCCAATGTAAATCCTAGAAATTTGTTTGTTTCAATAGCTAAGCTAGTCAACCTTTTAACTGTAAATGTTTCTAACGTTCTGCCTGTAAAATTTATCAGGAATTAGGAAAACAATTCGCGACCTCACAACTTCCACATAGAGGGCAAACTGTGCTGCTCCAGTGCATGAAGAAGATATGGACGACCAAAATGGTGATTCACGGTGGAAGGAGAAGGTGGTTTCTTGTAGGAGGTTGGTCCACATTTGCTCGTGATAATGGTCTGAGAGTCGGTGATATCTGTTTGTTCGAACTCAAGAAGACTGAAGAAGAGCTTACCATGAAGGTCCATATCATCTCCAGGGAGCAGTTTTAGCAAAATGTTGTACCTCCTGTTGTTTCTGCTTGTTTTGTAGTCTGGAATTGGTCCATTTGGTATGGCCAGGCCACCAACTCTCTTATGGCGATGCACTATCCATCCTTAGAGGCTTAGTAATTTCGGTGTTTGTCTTTCTTTGGTGATTGCTTCGTGTTATTGTGTAGATGAACTGTTTGTCAGGTTGACAAATGCAACGTCTTTTGCTCGCTAGTATTACACCAGCTTGTGCTAATTAAGACTTGTGTGCTTACTTACATTTAGCAGAATGCTGGATGTCCTTTGCATGTTGTTCAAATTTATGGGAGTAAAATGAACTTAGAAAAACTATTCTTGCTTTACAGTTTGGAAAAGTAATGCGAGATGCGGGGACGATAACTTAATAGCTCTTGCCCTCTTTCCATTGATGAAGAAGTATCCAAAATATACCGGACCAGTCTCAGCAGATGATAAAAACACGAGAACCAACCTAAGCAGGAGCTAAGCAATTTTTCATTAATTGAAAAAAAATAAGCATTTAAACTCGATTATAAGAAGAGTCAAATCTAGGTGGTGCACCAATTAAGCCTAGGACAGCTCATTTTTTCTTTTTTTTAAAGGGCCTAGGACAGTTCCTAGAAGAGAGGATCATTAGCACGGCGACTTCAAATCTCTTGTGATTTTTATTTTCTTTCGTGTTCATTCCCTGCACATCGGCCATGCTCATTTCCTTTCAAGCAATTAGAATTAGTCATGCTACTCCTTGCCCAGTGCAATAGCATTGCAACAACTTGAGTGGGAACAACTCATTCCCACATCTGTAAGCTGCTTATGATTTAATATAGTCCATTACTACTACTAAAAAGAAGAAGAAGCTGAAGGCCTCGCCAGATTTGACTTTGGAGGGCTGATTGATCCTATCTTTCTGTGGTTACGCTTCCAAACTTAGTGTCAGTCCCTTTTTACCTCGGTCCAGCTCGATGAACGTAGAAAAGTTGCAGCAGAAACCCTGTCAATGTTAATGGTGATAAGATCACCTCTACCTCAGGCCCACTAATGCATTTGCAGAAGGAAACTGATAAGTGATAACCTTTTGTGGAACATGAAAAGGTTTTGAAATAATACTAGTGGGCTTGAAAAATTGAAATATTCATGCCGATAACTGATATTAAGCACATGATGACCATCATGTCACAGAAAATCAAGGGACCATAGGAATCATGGCACTTCGAAGGAACTCCCAAGGAAAATGCACACACACTGACTTGTGTCCTGTGCTCACGGCACTTCGAAACGCTCAACGAGGGAGCTTTACCCTGATCTATGCATGCATTCTGCTCTCAAGGGGGTGTTTGGATACACCCTACTAAAATTTAGCACATGTCATATCGGATATTTGGGATGCTAATTAGAAGTATTAAATATAGGCTAATTACAAATTTAATTGCATAGATGGAGTCTAATTCGCGAGACGAATCTATTAAGCCTAATTAGTTCATGATTTGACAATGTGGTGCTACAGTAACCATTGCTAATGATGGATTAATTAGGCTTAATAGATTCGTCTCGCGAATTAGCACAGGGTTCTGCAATTAGTTTTATAATTAGCTCAGATTTAATCCTCCTAATTAGCATCCGAATATCTGTACACCCCTAATCAACAATTAAATTTTGAGTCCTCAAAAAAAAAAGAAAAAGGCACTTGACAATGTCAGTCCTGATGGGTCACATCTAAGCCTGCGCCATAATTTCAACCTAGTTGTGTATCCTGTAGCGTCAGTGCTCTCTTCCTCTCTAGTCTGGGCCGCCGAGTTCACATGAGGATACGGGTCTGATTTTTAATTTGTTTTCCACCCTTCCGGCCCGTTCTGCATCAATAGCCATCCGTAGTTTGTTTGGTGGATATAACTCCTGCACTGAATACACTTTCTAGAAGTGCGTGCTTCCGACGTTGGGCTCACTAGTATTCAGTGCTGCAGGCAAGGAGTGACTTTGATGAAGGGCAAAGCTTTCTTTGCAAAACGTTGCATTTCTTGACGGCTTCTCATCTGCTGCACTACTCCAACAGTAGTAGCTTTGAGGTTCTTCTCTGCATCCTCACTTCCTGGTGGAGCTTCTCAGCCAAGTAAGGGCACGCATCTCCCCTTTCTTTTGAGCAGTACAAAAAGCTTTTCATTTCTTGACGTTTTCTCATCTGTTTCACCGTTTGCATGGTAGTTGTGTCATGGCTAGAACTAGAAGTGGTGGTTCCCGAATGAAGAAACCCTGCAAGTGTTGCAGAAGATACCTGGACCATTTGGAGGGGAAGAATCAACCTATGAGCTATTTCTTCAGGCGTGTGGATGCTAATTCTAGACATAGAATGGTAAGTTTGAAATCTTGCAGTGTTCCTACATATATTGTCTTCTTCGTTTCGTTTTACATGATCGATTCATTGGAAGCAGTAAGTCAATACTTGCTTTGTACTTTTGATAAACTTGATTCGAGCTAGCCAGAGCTTTTAACTGAACAGAATGCAAATGGCAAAGATTTGTCAAGTAAACTTGATTCGAGTTAGCCCAAACTGCTCATTTGATTCTGTAAGTAAGTCTAGTGCAGCTCCCAAGCTGTTTCCCCGACAAAACTAATTTACTCACACCAGCTTCCGAATGATACTGTTGACATTGCTCTGCTCCTGTTCTTTGCTATCGTGAACTCTGTACATGAAAACACGAGTGTATTATGGCATCATAGCTGCTAGTTAATTGCGTAGTCTCCATCTGCAAATGCATTCCTGACCATAGAAAATACATCTTGCATCACACCATATATTTTCTGTTACTCTGGCCATTACAGGGGTTGCTCTATTTACATCAAAACCTTTCGCTGTTGCTATTACAGATCATACCAAACAGGTTTGTGAAGCGTTTTGCAGGAAAGTTGTCAAGAATAATCAACTTGGAATCCCCTAATGGCGGGCTGTATGATGTTGAAGTCAAAGAGCGCTATAATAAGACGGTGCTTCAGCGTGGATGGGAGGCATTTGTTGATGCCAATCGCGTCCAAGAGAATGACTTCCTGCTCTTTCATCATATTGAGAAATCTCGGTTTGAGGTTCTGATCCTTGGTTCTGATGGTTGTGAGAAAGTTTTTCCTTGTGCTGGCGTCAGAAACACACCAAGTATTCAAGAACGGAGTTTGGATTCAGTTGACATTTCAAGCAGCTCTTGCCATGAAACCACAGAATCATCTGAAAGTGAAAGATTTGCGAGGTGTGGGAGGAGTAGCTCCAGTCACCGTCGGAGAATGGCTGCAACATCCTCGTCCTTTGAGGAGTCAGGTTATACTGTTAATTAGGTGCATTTTTGCCTTGAATTTTATGTTACTTATACTGATAGTTTTCCTGTGAAATTTTGTGCAGGAGAAGACACTCCTTCTAGAAACAAATCTTTTGAGTCTGGTGATGATCTTCAGACACCCCCCAGGGATGGTTATGTTTTATCATGTAGAAGGTATCTATCTGAAGCACAAAAGGGGAAAGTAATTGCACTTATCCAAAAAATCAAACCTGAAGTCACTGTTTTTGTATCAATCATGCGGAAGAGCAATGTCCAAACCTCGGGCGCCTACTTGGTAAGTTCACGAGTCTCTGCTGGCTGCTGGGCCATGCACTTCTCTCAACTTTAAAATTTTCTTGATAGTTGATGTAAATCTTGCCGATATCATAAGGAGCTATTTTCCAGTCATCATGAACCTTCCGAACATTTTTGTAGATAAATGATCTTCTTTTATTATGATTGATGATCCAAATTATTTTGTTTAGTATTCTTGATGGTTTGTCGACAACATCTAATCATGTTCCATCTGTAATCAGGTTATTTCTAAGGAATATGCATTGGCACATTTTCCACACGAAACCACATTTCTCACACTTCAGAGGCCAGGCAAAAGCAAGAAGTGGCATCCCAGATTCTACATAAGAAACGACAGAAGAGTGTACATGCTTAGAGGGCAGTGGTTAGACTTTGTGCGTGACAATCATGTGCAGGAAGGGGATATATGCCTCCTCCTACCAGCAAAGAGTGGGAGAAAGTTCATGTTGACGGTCTATCTACTTCGTGCAACAGACACTTGTCCAAGGGGTGGAAGCGGAACTGTTGGCTTCCCAAGGGTTGGCCCATTCCATGATAGATCAAGTGCGGAGATGACTTCTGTAGTTCATATTAAGGAGGAGTCGACAGATGGTATCACCGATGAACAAGACAACAATCTGTAGCATTTTAGATCATTCCTTCCTAATGTTTGAAAAACTATTTGCAGGAGAACATGTTTCCTCTGAGAGTAGCATGAAAGAAGTTTCTGATGGATCCCTGAACAGCAATGACTCTGGAGGTCCTTCTGAGGAGTTGACAGATGGTACCAAAGATGAACACACAACAACAATCTGTAGCTTCTTGGACCATCCATTTCTTATTTTCGAAAAACTATTTGCAGGAGAACATGTTTCCTCGGAGAGTAGCATGAAAGAATTTTCTGAGGCTTCCCTGAACAGCAATGACTCTGGAGGTCCTTCTGACCCTCCCTACATTCTACCAGCCATGAGCTGCCTATCTAAATCTCAAAAGAAGATCGTTGAAGCGAAAGTGCGAGCCATCCAATCCGAAGTTCCCATCTACGTAGTAATAATGAAGAGGACCAGCGTTGATGTCACTCATAATAAGATGCTAGTAAGTTTCATTCTTATTTATTTCGTATTCTTCAGATTGTGGTTCTTGTCATCTTTAATTTGGTGCGTTGAAGTGGACATGTTTTTTTCCTGGACCTAATGTCAACTGTTAACTATTTGCAAGTTGCAACTATGTCACAGAAATGCCATATGATATGCACCCTGAAAAGAGGTTCTATGGCATCGAAGAATATAAACTCTAGAAATCAGTTTGCTTCGACAATGTCAGTTTGTCATTAACTCATATGATGTGTTTCTAACCACCAATCTGTAACATATCAGGAATTTGGTACACAGTACGCCGCTGCACATCTTCCGGTTAGAGAGCAAACCATGGTGCTCCAGTGCAACGCGAAGATATGGAATACGAAAATGGAGATTCGTAATGGCCACAGGTTGTTTCTGAGGGTAGGTTGGCCCGAATTTGTTCGTGATAACAGTCTGCGAGTTGGTGACATCTGTCTCTTTGAACTGAAGAAGAATGAGAGAGAGCTTACCATGGAGGTCCAAATTATCTCCAGGGAGCAGTTTTAGCTTGAATTGAAGTAGAAGGAAATGGCGCCCCTGTTATTTCTGTTGGCTATTTTGCTTGTTTTGTACTCTGAAATTAACCGTGCCGGAAGAGGTCAGAATTCAGTTTGTCTGCCTAATTCTCTGATGGCCATCCTGAGACTTAGGAAACTGGCCCTTAATAAATAGTTGTATAATCTAACTAGTTTAATCAGTTACAGATCCCATTTCATTTCGACTACCAGTATGACTTCTAACGTCTTAAAACTAAATTGCATTTGCATGGAAGAAACAAACTCGTAGCTGAGCCCGAGTTCACATGAGCTTGTTTTCTGATCTTTTATCAGGTTCTGTTCCTGTCATCTTAACCTGGTTTGTTGATGTGGACATGACTTTTGTTTTGTCTGAATGTCAGACTATTCACCTGCTTTCGTTTAGAAATATCTTATTCCTCCAGAAAATATTAACTATGAAAACTCTAATAATATAAACCCTACAAATTAATCCTTCAAATGTCAACCTGTCAATGTGCTCCTAATTCTCCATCTGCAACGCATCAGGAATTAGGTTCGCGATATGCTACTGTTGTGTATCTTCCAGCTAGAGGGCAAACCATGGTGCTCCAGTGCATTGGGAAGATGTGGAAGACCAAAATGGTGATTCTAAGAGGTGGTTGGCTCAAATTTTTTGGCGGTAATGGTCTACGAGTCACTGACAATTGACATCTTTCTGTTTGAACGGAAGAAGAACGAGAGGAAGCTTACCATGAAAGTCCATATCACCTCCAGGGAGCAGCTTAGTTTGTAGAAGAAAATGGTGACCCTCGTTATTTCTGCTGGTACCTCTTGGGTTATTTATCTTGTTTCGTACTCTGAAATAAACCATGGTTGTGGGCTTATGGCCAATTTATCTGTGCAGCTCTTTGGTGCACTCTATCACTATCCATCTTGGGTGACCTATGCAATGCAATGCAAATACTTGTGGTAGCAAAGAAAAGTTATTGTTGTGTTTAAGTTCCATTAGCAGGCAGCTGCATGTGTTTTTCATGTTGTGCAAACTAATAGGACTACATAGAACCTAGAACTTTCTGGGAAGTACCCTGTTTTCATTAGTGATGGAGGCATATATTTTTTTGTGCGGTTATTACTGAATGTAATGTTCTTTTAGGAAAAAAAACTTTTCTTATTCAAGAAAAGTTTTGTTTCAAAAAGGAAATCATTGACACGGCTAGGCTCAGTTTCCCCTGAAACGTTGTTCATAAAGGCCAATATTTGTGGGAGGTACCAAGAAGAAAATAGGGAACTTTTGTTTCGTAGAAGAATTTGTTTTCTTGACGATATAAACATTAAAGGAAGCACTGCAACATTATCCATCTTGAGAGAATCAAAATGTACGGGGGACAACGGGTGCTTTTTAGCAAAGAAAATGAGAAAAGGGATACCATAATCGGCTATGCAACACATTCCAGAGAGTCAAAGCATCATGCAGAACTGTTGCCAAAACTAAATAAGTGAATTTATTTGAGAGAAACGACACCTGGAAGCAATGCATGATTTCAGTAAATACATGATTTCAGTAGAGACGCGTGCAATTGGACGATGGATACTGACAAATAAAACGGGCCAACCAAATGTTAATAGACAACTGAGCTAAGGCGCGACCCTACGGCGACAAGAATCGAGTGAAATAGGCCACCCTCCACCCGATGGAGTGAAACCACTAGATACAATAGACAGCTCCCGCCCCCGCGTCGCTCCCGCACGCGACACGGGGGGCTCCCACCGTCGCACCGCCACTGGGCTCCTCCCTCCCCCTCCCCACCTCACCGTCGCCAGAGCGGCTGGCCAAAAGTCCGACGCCCGCAAGGAAGGTGGCGGCGGCACATTTCGGACGAGCTATGGACGCACGCCGGGCAGGGGGCGCCACCCTTTTCTCCGGCAAGGTGGGCCTTTCTCCAGCGCTTCGGTGGCCAGATCCACGGTTCCCTAGGGTGGATCTGCCGTCCCCATACCGGATTTGTGCCTTCCCTGGGTGGAGCTGCGGCCATGGCAGCCGGTGGAGGCGCGGCCTTACGTGGGGGCGACGAGGCAGGTCGACGGCCGTGGGCCTGTTCCGCATGCTCGCGCGAGGCAGCGACGGCGTGGTGATGGCGTGGTGATGGCGTGCTGCATGAGTTGGGTGGCACCGCGGGTACCCTCTACACGCGAGTACGGATGGAACTACGCCTTCCGCTTCAATCCTGCTTCCGTTGTGCGATGCTGGCGGCGCGCGGGCGGCAAGCGGCGCGGGCCGCGAAGGCGCGTAGTGGTGCGCCGGTGATGGCCGGTGACGGCCGGCGCGGGCCGCAAAGGTGGGCGAGTGGCACAAGCCGCGGAGGCGTGCTGGCGGCAGTGCGGTGACAGCACGTGTGGGCTATTGGATGCGTGGAGGTGGGGCGCGAGGGTGAGGGTGCGCGACGCAGGTGCGGCTGGGAGGAGGCACCACGAGGGAGCGAGGAGGCACGACAGCGGTGCCACCCCTGGGAGGGCTTCCGTGGCTGCGGTCCTGGGAATGCGTGGCTGTATGCATGCAGCGGCTAGTGATGGGATACTCCGGGTGAAAGTCTTTGCCGATGATCTTGCTGGTGGCGAAGGCGACAGCGCCCTAGGGCGTCGTTCTCCCCGTTGGGGGTCTCATCTTGGATCCCCATCCCTGTTGCACGAGGTTCTCTGGGTGAAAACCCTGTCCAAATTCTGGATGAGCGACGGCGGTGTTATTGGCATCGTCACTTCCCTGGAGGCGTTGTCTCTAGAGACCAATCTAGGTTTGTGGCATTGCTGGTGACGCCATTGGTCATGGGAGGCTGTAGCCGGTGGCGGCAGTCCCACCATGATGGGCTAGCAGCGCGGCAAGGTGGCTTGGTGCAGGATGGCACGCTTGACGGGGGGTTGCCAAACTCATGTGGAGGCGATCGCAGTTATGGTGGCGGCCAGGGGTTGTCGCATGGGTGTTAGTTTGGCTGCGTGCAGCGGACCGCGACGGCTGGCGTTGTGCGGCGTGGGACTACGTCAGAGGACGGGGCTTGCAGCAACGACATCGTGAGATGACTAGGTTTGCAACGGACTGCGGCGGGTTGCTCAGCCTCGCTGGGTGACTCCGGTGTGGTACATCGTCGGAAGATGGCGCAAGCAACTTCTTTGGCATGTGGGCATGGTGGTGAAGTCTATTTGCACGGGTGGAGCGACGAGGTGATGTCGACCTACGGTAGTGGTTTGGCTGTTTGATGGTGATCTTAGGAAATGGGGCAACATTGCTAATCATTCTGATGACGACATAAGAAACGGATCCGTGAAACGGAGTATTGTGGTGGATGTGGCAAGGCCCCCGTGTGCGGTGTTTTCTTTGAGGGGACGAGAGTGAGGTGGAGTCCAACGGCGGGTGTGGCGAGGCCCCCGCGCGTTGTATTATCGCGATGGCGACTGCGAGGCAGCCTCCAAGAGGTCCGGATCTGGTGGTTTCACCCCATCAAGTGGAGGGTGCTGTTGCAGCGGCACTACAGTGATGGGTCCCGAATGGCAGTGGCCTTCTCGGTGCGGTGCGGTCTGTTTCTCTCGATTCCCAATCGCCACGGAGCTGCGTCTTGAGGTTATGGCGATTACATGAGCGGGAGAAGGTTGGAACGCGCCGCGGTAAGGCTTCGGTTCTGCCGTCGTTGTCGTCGAGTGGAGTGGTTCGGCCGTGTTGATGTCCCAAACCAACCAGTCGGGTTTGTCGATGTGTCGAGTTTGCATGCTCACTGTGTTGACGTCCCAATCCAACCGGGCAATTTGAGTTGTGTGGTTACCCGCGTTGACGTTCCAATCCAACAAGGTGGGTCTTGTTTATTTTTCATTTCTTTTCCTTTTCCTAACTATGGCCTCCCAAGATCGTAGTCTTGTGTTTTCTGCTATATAAATAAAAAATCACACTATCTTGTGTGGTTCGTTAAAAAAAGTTAATAGACATGCTTGCAGATTGCTAGCTGTCACATATCGACTGAACAGAGCAAAATAAGGAATTGCGTGCCATTTTAGAAATAATGCAATTAGGATTCTTGAAGAAATATTCATGAAACAAACTACAATTATGAGATTTGGTGGGTTTATGTTAGGTTTCCTAGTGTCCTACCATCTTAGATACAGGCTAATGTTGGAATGGCTCGCCCACCCCCGCACGCGCTGCTCCCTACCCACTGCCGGTGTCGGCACCCCAGCTGCCGCCATCCAAGCTCAAGCTCCTTTGCTGCCCATCCTCACCCTGCAGCGTCATGGTCGCCTCGTGGACCTCCTCCAGCAGCCCCCACAGCGAGCTGTGCAGCAGCCCGCGGACGCCCCTCCCACTCTCACAACTAGGTCTGAGCAGGTACTTCACTGAGACCCTGCCGCCCCCGCCGGATTGCGGCCGTCCGCGTCCCCGTGAGGTGTCCTTGGTGCCCGACACGCTGGAGGAGGTGCAATGCACCTACGCGAAGGTGGTCAGGGCGTGCCATGCATCCCTTCCACCGTGTACCCAACGGCCAGCACGACAGCAGCTCCAATCCGCCATTACTATCCCACCCGGGAGCAATTACTTCGCCCAACACTGCCCATCACCTCCACGGTCACCTCCGCAGCAGGCTTACCGCCGTTCTACCTCGGTGCGGCGTCACCCCCACCTCAGCCTGTAGAGGAGCTGGAGCTAGGCTAGAGCTGCGTTCAAAGCCGACGTCGCTCAGGACGTCACCAATCAGAGGTACGGCGGAGTACGATGCATTCAAGGCAGGGGCGACTCCCCACTTCAACTCGGGACGGTCCTGCCTCATCGGGTCTACAAGCCTTCCGCTAGAAGATGCTGGGTAGGTGCTTTATCTACATTAGCACGCGCCATCGCGCCTCCGCCTGCCGTGACCTAGTCCACTGCTTCCGTTGTCGCTGCTCCAGCCACAAGGAGTGCGACTGCAGGGCCACCACAAGGAGCACGCCTGCTCGTGGATGCCAAGCCCCGCTCGACAAGATCTGGGTCCGCGCCGCGACGCCCTAGCACAAGAAGAAGTGCTCCCGCCCCCGCCGCCGCGCGTGGAAGGGAGCACCATGCTGCAGGTGGGTGACGCCGCGATTCACCCCTAGGAGGAGGACTGCATCGTCCCCACCTCCTACACCATCGATGCGGACCTCCACAAGTGGGAGAGCACCGCTTTGGTGTCTTGGGCCATGCGCACGCTGCCGGGCACTGGGGCTGCAGAGGTTGTCACGACCGTTCGTGAGGAGTTCAGGCTGCGCCAAGATGAAGTTACCGTCACCAACCACCACCCGGAAGCCTTCCTCGTCAGGTTCAAGTATAGCAGGCACTGTGCTGAGGCGGCCAAGTAGAGCCACACCAACTGCCAGGGAGTCGAGATCCACATCATTAAGTGGCACAGCCTGAACCACGCCTTGGGCGTGATGCTCCTGTACAGGGTCCGCCTATGCGTGGACGGCGTCCCGGGGCACGCGTGGACGGAGGACATCGCCAAGAAGATCATCAGTAAGTCCTACGGAACCAATCTTATGCATCCCGCAGAGACAAAGATGATCGATCTGTGGGCATGGACTACGGACCCGAGCACCATATCCAAGAAGGTCTAGCTCACCTTCACCAGCAGAGCGCGCGACAAGCAGCTGACCTCCGTTCTCGTGGTGGAGACGCCACCAAAGCACTGGCAGCAGGATGCAAGTACTGCATCTATGTGCACCTCGACGAGATCCACGACTACACCCGCATGATGGTCGACCACAACGGCGCCTTGACGCCAGCGAAGCGCCGACTGCCAAAGTGGCATCTTGGGGTGGCTGATGGTGTTGAGGTGCCCAGCCACGTTCTTGTACCACCCTCCTCCTCCCTCAAAACCTTACCAGTTTCGCAAGGGCGGCGAGAAAGGAGGCGAGACAAGGAAGGAGCACCGAGACTAGGATAGGGAGTCGTGCGGCCGGTGTGGGTACAACAATGACCACCCAGATGCGGACAGGCACCTGAACCAAAGAAGGCCCGACGACGATGACAACGGCTTCGGCGGTGATGGGAACACGCGGAACAGACGGTCCCAGCACCAGCACAAGGTGGGGCACAACGACGCCTACCGTGAATAGGAACGTTCACCGCGTAGGCGCGACTGGAGCGGCAGCGGCAGGCACGGCGGGGGGCGACGGCACACCAAGGTAAATGGCTCTCAGCTGCCTCCACTTCCTAACGAACAAGTCCTTCGCTCTCGAGGCATGGCGGAGCTGCAAGGCCTCTTCGTGCGGCAAGCTTCGGCGCTCCAGGACGCTATGCACAATCTCTTGGCGGCCTATGGAGAGGGGCCGGGGGTGGCGCACACGCCGCTGCACACCTCCTGCAGGACTACATCCTCAAGGCGGTGGCGCTGGCTGCACAGTTGGGCATGGGAGATGCCTTGTTGCGCGGCGGTGACAGGAACGAAGCCTGGTCCCCGCTCACGTAGGAGGCGATGGGGGCTTCTGCGGCCGGCCCTATGGCGCCGGCGAACGGCGGATAGGGAATGCAGGAGGGCCGTGCCGCCAGCCGTGTGGTGACCGCCCCGCCTGTGGTGCCGGTGCGGGGCGTCTTCGCACGCATCAAGACGGCGCTGCGGCATGAACCCGGCGCCTCCCACCACGACGTCGAGGCCGCTCTATAGAGGATGTAAGCCCAAGGCCGTGAGGGGTTGCCTTTCTACGAGCCCCTCCCAGAATCGCCGATTAGGGCCGTGGCTCACAGTCCAACAGACGAGTGGGCTGTCCAGAATGCTACACCTGCTAGGCAGGCCGGGCTGCACGCCCCGGCGGCCGCCGCCGCCGACCTCCCCGACATCGCCGGCCTGTTCGTCACGCCACCGCAGCCTGCTGCGTCAACCGCTGCCATCACCATTGCCACGCTAGGCAAGTGACAACCATCCACCTCCAAGACGCTGCAAGAAACGCACCTTTGACATGTCCACCGTACGCCGCAGCGCCCGTCTGGCCAATGCGCCGCAGATGGATGTTGTCCGCCGCGCAACGCAATCTCTACCGCAAGCTAGGGATGCTTCAGGATGATCTTGAACCAATTGAGCGTGTTCTGCAGGAGTACCTGGCGATGTTCAGCTGGCTGCTGCCGACGGAGATCATTGCTGCACTCACAGCCCTGTTCAACCTAGATGACGAAGAGGTGGAGCAGATGGACATCGACATGGCAGCCATGGTGGGCGACGGCATCGGCGACGTGGAGGACGCTGCTGCAGTCCTTGCTGCAGCATAGTATTGCTGCCGCTCTACCCCGCGCGGTCTCTACCTGCCATCATGTATCACGACAACAAGATGTGCCTAGGGGCGGATCTAGAACGGGGCTGCGCCCCGGGCTGAGCTGTTGAATCACGCCCAAAACAATCTAATCTTGTCTCCTAAACCTCATTTTATTAGGCTAAACACCACATATGTTAAAGGGACTCCACCTAGATCCGCCCCTGGATGTGCCTGTAGCCTCTGTTCTGCGTCGGGATGCCACAGAACTCTTTTGGTGGCGGCGGCGTTGTTTTGCTTCTCCAGCTGCTTTTCGATTGGGTAGTAAGCTTCGATTTGGTTGTAATCGCGAGGAAAAAAACTTCTCGCCACCATGAACTTCTTCGCATCTGGATGCCTCCCAGATTGCCATCAGAGTCTGCTCCTCCCCAATTATGATAGCCCCTGGCATCGACATGCTTTGCTGGAGGAGTTTGGGAAAATTGGTTCTATAGAATCGAAAGATCGTCGTATTCCGAAAATACCATCAAAAATCCATCGCTCCGTAAAATAGCATCGAAAGAATAAACCGTTACCCTAAACTGCCATTCTGTCATGTTGGCCGTTAACGCCGTCCGTTCTTTCTTTCCTAGCACATGATCGATGACTTCCTCCGCCTCCAAACGGCCATGGCAGCTTCCCCTGGCTCTCTCTGGACAGGACGAGACGCTTGCTGCCCTGCGGCGACCCCGCGAGGCTGGGGTCCCCGCCGGTTGCACATCCGCTCCCAGGTTGCGCTCGTCGTTCGTGGCCATCGTGCGCTCCGTGCCTGGCAAAGGCAAGGCTCGGCTTCGGTGACACTCGCTCGTTCTTCTCTCCCTGGCGGCCAGTTAGCTTGGGGCCTCTCTCCCTCATCTCTCTCTTCCGGTGTTCTCCCACGTGAGCAAGTAGTGACAGTATCTGCAGCTGTGGCAGTCGAGACTCAAGAGCATATGCGTGGACGGAGAAAATGCGCGGAGGTAGAGCGCGAGCGCGAGGGCGAGTGCGAGGTGCGGCATTTCATCGAACATCCTGGTGGCGCTGTGGTAGTTGTATTATTTTGCCTGATAAATAGCATTCTTAGTTCTTACTGCTCTGGTTGGTGGATTTGAGGAAGCATGTGTTGGTGCAGAGAGATAGAAAGAAGGGGAGCTCGGATGCAGACTTGCAGAGGAGCTGGAGCTTGGTGATGGATTGCTGCTGCTTAGCGTTTTGGTCAATGACTGCCAGCCGCAGAAGCAAGTCAGTGACTTGAAGGCCCACGCTGAGCTTGCCGGCGCCTGCTCGCAGCATACGCCCATCCCCGCGGTCCCTTGGGTCAGGTCGCCATAGCGTCACCGGCCTACTGCACTATCGACTACTGCTCCTTGCAGCTCGCAGTCACCACCTCCACGGTGCAGGCCGACGCGTTATATGCCATCGACAGCGGCAGACTGGCAGGTTGCAACTGGTTCCGCGAAACTCGCGGCTGTGGCGGCCATGTGGAGCTTCGAGCTTCACCGCGAGATCGACGTGCCAAGCTTTCAGCTTCGCAGGGGAGGCGAGCTCAACGCGGGCGGAGGCGCAGATGACAGCCTCGCGGCCTCTCGGCGAGGCGCGCGGGCCTGCGCCCGGCGCAGAACCTGCCATGGTCGTTCGGGAGGGCGAGGAAGTGGCGTTTTGACGTACGGACAGACGGCGTGAATGGCAAACGTGACATAGTGGTAGTTTAGGGTAACAGTTCATTCTTTCGATGCTATTTTACGGAGCGACAAATTTTTTATGGTATTTTCTGAATATGCTAATCTTTCGATGTTATAGAACCAATTTTCCTCTAGACGGTGAAATGTCCGCGGTTTAAACCAGCAAGCTTGCAAGGACTTGGTTCACCAGACCATTGCATCCACACCTTGCCACATAGCTTGCTTTCAGGAGACTAAGCTCCAATCTGTTGATGCACACACTGCATGCTACCTGGGAGGTTTCAAGCTAACGAAATATGTCTTCAAACCTGCCGACGGGCCGTCAGGAACCAGAGCAGGGCTCCTTCTCCTGTGGAACGATGATCAGGTGGACGTCTCAGAAATTGTCATTATTATATATCGGCAACGATACAGCGACGGGAATGTGGCACCCGGTTTCACCTCTCAAACATCTACAACCCGTCACGACACAACCACAAAGTCGCCTTCCTAGCAGAAATGTGCTCCATAGTGCCGGCACAGGGAACGTAATAGGTCATCATGGGAGATTTCAACCTCATTTACAAAATGATCAATAAAAACAACTCAAACCTAAATCGTCGTCTTATGTCGCTCTTTCGGGATGCGCTTAGTGAGTGCGAGCTCAAGGAAATACACCTCCCAAACCGCAAATTTACCTGGAGCAACGAGCAACAGAGCCCGACCCTGATCAAGCTAGACCGCATCTTCCGCAACGCTTAGTGGAACGTGGAGTGGGACGCTCTTTTCAAATGCACGTCCTCCACGCTTTATCCGCGTCACACTCGGATCACTGCCCATTGCTACTAACAAATCAAAGTGGCCTGCGATGACCTCGAACTTTCAAGTTTGAAAACCACTGGCTCAAATTGCCGGGGTTCACTGAAGTTGTCCAAGCAGCCTGGAATTCTCCAACCGAGAATCATGAACCTTTCAACCGCCTATACCATAAACTCGGCGCCGTAGCTGAAGGACTCCGCGAATGGAACAAAAAGAATTTCCCTGACATCAGAATGCAACTTCTCATGGCCGCGGACGTCATTCTCCAACTGGAACAAGAGCTCCGACCACTCTCCGCTGGCGAGACAGCGCTGCGTCAAAAACTCAAGCGCAGGGTACTTGGCCTTGCAGTCATTGAGCGCGCTAGGAAACGACAAGCGTCACGTGTTACAAACCTAAAGCTAGGGGACGCAAACACAAAATATTTCCACCGCAAGATCAACGACAGGCGGCGCAAGAATCATGTTCAGAGACTAAAGAATGAAGCGGGGTGGGCAATCAAACATGAAGAAAAGGCAAAGGTGGTGCAGGATCATTTCGCAAAAATGATGGGCCAGCCAAACCAACGCGCGGTGGATATCGACTGGAACAAACTGCAGCTACCAACACTAAACATTCAAAATCTGGATGAGCCTTTCGAGGAGGCCACGCTAAAGAGGGCCTTCTTCGAAATGCCGAGCGACGAGGCCCTGGACCGGATGGATTTACAGGGACCTTCTTCAAGGGCTGCTGGGAAATCATAAAGGTCGATGTCGTAGAGGCGGCAAATGCCTTCCACAACCTTCGCACGGGGAGCTTGTCGTTGATCAACATGGCCAACATTGTTCCACTGCCAAAAAAAATACGAAGCTGAGTTAGTGGCGGATTTCAGACCAATCAGTCTCGTCCACTTTTTCATCAAGATTATCACTAAAACGTTAGCTCTAAGGCTTGCCCCGCACATCAGAACAATAATCTCCCCAACGCAAAGCGCTTTCATCAAAAAAAGAAGTAACACGACAATTTTCTATCCGTCCGTAACATGGCTAGACGATTCCATCGCAACAAAATCCCGACGCTTTTCCTAAAACTTGACATCGCCAAAGCTTTTGACTCGGTGAGATGGGACTACCTGCTAACTTTGTTGGAGAAGCTGGGTTTCCCAACTAGGTGGAGAGATTGGATCGCGGCACTCCTATCCACCTCTTCATCGCGGGTCATGTTAAATGGAATCCCAAATGGGCCGATCTCTCACGAACGAGGTCTCCGCCAAGAGGATCCGCTCTTCCCGCTGCTATTTGTCATTGCTATTGAACCTCTTAGAGCGCTGCTACAATTGGCGACGGAGAAAGGCCTACTCAGCAAACTAAGAGGAAGAAGCCTAAACATCAGGGTCTTACATGCGGATGACACGGCACTCTTCGTAAATACGACCAAAGAGGACATTGGTGTCCTCACCGAGCCACAAAGCCATCGGGAAGCTGACTGCTTGGAATGCAAAACATAGCACCGGCGGGCCGTCTCACCCTAGTCAAAGCAGTGCTCACGTCACAGTCAGTCTACCTCCTAATAGCAATGGATGCGCCTAAAGCTATACTGGAAGAAATTGACACCATACGGAAGAGATTTTTTTGGGCCGGCGCGGTAGCAATCACGGGTGGGAAATGTAAAGTGAACTGGATACGTTCCGCCCGGCCAACCCGGTTGGGTGGCCTGGGCATCCTCAACCTCAAGCAATTTGCTAGAAGTCTCAGGCTACGGTGGTTATGGCAAGAATGAAAAGAACAGGACAAGCCGTGGATAGGATCGGGCATCCCGTGCAACAAAACAGACAAGAAGCTTTTTGCGGCAGCAACGACAATAACATTTGGCAACGGGAATATGACATCCTTTTGGCACAGCGGCTGGTTTCAAGGTCGGAGGCCAATTGACTTCGCGCCGAATCTGTTCATGATCTCCAAGAAAAAACAAAGAATGCTAGCGATGCATTGACGAACTCCAACTGGATTAAGGACCTCAACCTCCATCATTCAGGCTTCTCACTACAACACCTACAACAATTTATCGACCTATGGAAGGCAACCCAAACCATCAACCTAAACTAGGGGACGCAGGACGAAATCACTTGGAAACTCACGGCCGATGGGAACTACTTGCCCAAATCGGCTTACAATGCTCAGTTCCTTGGATCCGTGATAACAAATTTTGACACGCTCATTTGGCGGACGTGGGCGTCCGCAAGCTGCAAGATTTTCTCCTGGCTGGCCGTTCAAAACAGGCTGTGCACAGCAGACAGACTACAAGCAAGAGGCTGGGCGAACCAATCAACGTGCCCACTCTGTAGGAATCAGTCTGAAACGGTGCAGATTCACTAAGAAGATTTGGGCATCAATCTCGGAATGGCTAGCAATCCCAACAGTGCACCCGAGGGAATGGATGCAACAAGATGGTGACCTACACGAGTGGTGGACAAGAATGGCAAGATCGGCTACCAGCTCGCGCAAAGGCATGTGCTCCTTAATCATGTTAACCTCCTGGATAATCTGGAAGGAAAGAAACGCCAGGATTTTTTATCGAAAAGAAGCAACAAGCGACAATGTTTTATTCAGAGTTAGAAATGACTTAGATAGCTGGATTATGGCGGGGGCTAATCACCTCGCCACTCTTGCTGGCCGGACCTAACATGTCCTGTGCCGCGCGGTTGTTTGTTTTCGTTTTTCTTTTTCCAGGCCAAGCCTACAGTTTGTAAAGTTAATATAATTAGCAGCTCTCCGGTTCGTTAAAAAAAAAGACTCGATGGTATATTACTCTGCTGCCCAGGAAATCCCCTGAAAGATTCTGAAGTCGTCAGTGTTCTCTATGGGCTCGTGGCTGAGTTCACATGAGCATATTTTCTGATCTTTTAGTCCCTCCAACTTCCCCCACATTAATCATCACGTCTGTGAGGGCTTTAACTCATACGATTAAATGCACTTGGAAGTTGAAATGCTTCCGACTCCTGGGCTCCATGTTCTTCTCCCCTCACAAATGGTCGATATCGACGTACCGTGTTGCAAGGAGTGATTGCTGCAACTCTGGAGAAGCGATTGGACACAGGCATAGGCATGCATAGAAAACCTTAACTTAGGTACCTTATTTTCTTTGTAATATTACCATTCCATTTCTTCAAGTTGTTTCATCTGCTGTGCCACAGTATACTACATTTCTTAATTCTTATTCTATTGTACTGCGGAATCTATTACTGAATTAGAAATTCAAGTGTACTCCATTTCTTCATTTCTTGGGATTGCTAGTTGCTAGGAGAGGAAATCATGACAGCTTCTGCAGATTCCCTGCCATCTTTTGCTGTACTGTCATTCCATCAAGTTCTTTCCAAAAGAGAAATGTTTACCTCTGCATCCACCACTTGTTTTTTCTATCCATGTAATGATGAATGACTGGCTTCATGGCTTGTGCGTGTATATATGGTCCTAGTAGCTTTGGGGCTTATCCTCTGCATCACCATTCTTCGGTGGAGCTGCTACGCAAAGGTGAAGGCGTTTTCTCTTCTCCTATGAGCATCGGTAATGTAAGAGAGAGCGAGTGAAGAGAAACTTCGATTTATTCAGCCATTTGCATGGTAGTTCTTGTTTGATTTTGAGCCTGGTTTTTTGTGGTAGTAGCATATGAACCGCTTCTTTTGAGCTGATTTCCAGAATAGGTTATATTCTGGGTGCTCGATTGCAGGCTTGCAGCATCTAAATGTAATTCACATTGCTTTGTTGAACGATGCATAGCAAAGAGTTGCAACCTCTGTAATGTGCTCCAGAAAAAAGAAAGGTGATTCCTTTGTCAAGGAACTCGTCTTTATGGAGGCAAACTACCTTCGTGATGTGGTGTTAAGATTTTGTTCTACTGGAAACGTGCGAGTAGTGCATCAAAGATTTCTAATTGAATATGCATCTAATATAAACTGTAATAATTCCAGTTGACATGGGTAGGAATGATGGTTCCCGAATGAAGAAACCTTGTGATTGCTGCCAAAGGTACTTGGACCATTTGGATGAAAAGAATCAAACAATGAGCTGCTTCCTCATGCGGATGACTGCCAATACTAAACATAGCATGGTAATCGTTCCCCAAGTTTGATATGTTTGTTATCATACCTTGTCTTTTTCATATTTCCATACCAACGTAAATTTGGATTTAGAAAGTGGGAACTGTACTTAGCACTTTGATTAACTTGATTTGAGCTAGCCAAACTGAATGGTGTGTTACTGCTACCTGAACATTGGGAAAAGTAACACCCCTACGATGGTCATCACAGTGAGAGATAATTTAAATTGCAGAGGTTCATCAAGTGTTGACTTCTATATCGTGCCACATTAGGCAAAGCTTTTCATGTATCTTAGCATCGTTGCACATTTTGATTATTACTACTTGCTGAGTAAAGTAGATAACATCTGCATCAATCGCACGCACATGATGCTCATCATTTTGTTTTGCCTTACAAATCTTCTGATGGTTGACAAATCATGTCAATCTGAATAGTATAGATGCTGTATTGTTAATTAAATGTTGCACCTCCTGGTTTCTGTGCATCTCATGAGTATATGTTTCGTGGTGTGGGTTCTACTGACCGCCAGTGTTGAAACTACCCATGTAACCAATATCTGTTTACTTATGATTCCTGATTAACATGCCATAGATTACATTGTTTAAGGTTGGTCTGGCAAGGAGCTACTCTAGTTACATCAATTCCTTTTGATATTATTACAGACCATACCGAACAGATTTCTGAAGCATTTCGCAGGAAAGTTGTCTGGAACTATCAAATTAGAATCCGCTAATGGTAGTCTATATGATGTTGAAGTTACGGAACGTTATAGGAAGATGGTGCTAAGGCATGGGTGGGAGGCATTTGTTGATGCCCATCATATAGAAGAGAATGATTCATTGCTGTTTCGGAACATTGAGAACTCTGTTTTCAAGGTTCTGATCCTTGATTCTGATGGTTGTGAGAAAATGTTTTGCTGTTCTGGCATAAAAACTACACCAAATGTTGGAAAAATAAGTGTAGATTCTGTTGATATTTCAAGCAGCTCTCAATATGATACCACAGAATCGTCAGGAAGTGAAAGAGCTGCTAGGTGTGTGAAGGGTAGCTCCAATCGACACGGGAAAACATCAAAGATGGCTGTAACATCCTCATCATCTGGCGGGTCAGGTAATACAGTTATTTAAGTTACTTGCATATTTGACTTAGAATTTATGCTGCTTATTCCTGTAGCCTGTTGTGTTAATTTGTGCAGGAGATGACATTCCATCTGAAAACGAATCTTTTGAGTCAGATGATCTTCAGACTCCCCCAGGGGCAGATTATGTTATATCATGTCGAAGTCATTTATCTGAAGAACAAAAGGAGAGAGTAATTGCGCTTATCCAGGAGATTCAACCTGAAATTACTGTTTACATTGCAGTCATGCAGAAGTGCCATGTTCATCCCCCGAATCCTTTTGTCGTAAGTTCACTTCTGTCGAATAGCAAGTCACTCCTCCCAACATTAATTCTTTTGTTGTAGCTGTTGCAGTACATGCTGCCATAAGTATGGGTGAAATTCAATTATCTCTTCAAATTCTCATGAGCCTTCTAAACATGTGTGGACTGCAGACAAATAATACTTTTTTTCATTTACTGACAACGAACATATTTTTTTGAACAAACCTTTTACTGACAACTGAAATGATTTTGTTTAATATTCTTGGTTGTTCGTTTACATCACATCATGTTCAATCTTTAATCAGGCTATTACCAAGGAATATGCATTTGCACATTTTCCACATGGAAACGCAAATGTCACGCTTCATAGACCAGGCAAGAGCAAAAAGTGGCATCCCAAATTCTACACAAGAAAAGATAGGAGCGTGTACATGCTTCGAGGGCAGTGGTTAGACTTTGTCCGTGACAATCATGTGCAGGAGAGAGATATCTGCCTCTTTTTACCGACAAATGGCGGGAGATTCACATTTACAGTCTACCTACTTCGTGCAACAGCTACTCATTCAGGCAGGCGTGGAGCTGGTTTTCAAAGGGTTGGCCCATGCCTTGCTGGACCTAGTGCAAATATGGCTTCAGAAATCCATAAGGAGGAACCAACCGACGGTATTGTAGCAAAATAGTAGAAAGTCAGTTGCATTTTGAATTATTCCTTTCTTACGGCCTAAACCTATCTGCAGGAGAACATGTTTCCTTGGAAAGTGACATGCATGAAATTTCTCATGAATCTCTGGAGAGCGGCGAGGACTCTGGTGGTCCATCTCAACCTCCCTACATTTTACCAGGCAAGAGTCGTCTATCTAAATCCCAAAAGAAGATTGTTGAAGAGAGAGTGCGAGACATCCAATGTGAGGTTCCAATTTACGTAGCAATCATGACGAAGAGCAGCCTTGCTTACATGCAAGTAAGTTTAATTCTTTTTTATCTTGAATTATGTTTTCCATTCTTCAGGTTTTGTTCCGTTCATCTTAACCTGTTTAAGGTGGACATGACTTTTTGTTCGTATGAATGCCAGGCGGTTCGTCTGCTTTTGTATCAGCAAAGTATTTGTTACCACATAATTGAGATAACTTATTCCACCCAAGAAGATTAACCATACAAAGTCAATAGTATAAACCTAAAACTTAATCCTTCAAATGTCAACCTGCCAATGTTTTCCTAAATTCTCCATCTGTAACTCATCAGGAATTTGGTTCGCGATATGCTGCTGCTGTGCATCTTCCAGCTAAAGGGCAAACCATGGTGCTCCACTGCTTGGGAAAGATATGGAAGATCAAAATGGTGTTTCAAAGGGTTCGCAGGTGGTTTCTAAGCGGAGGCAGGCCCAAATTTGTTCGTGGCAATGGTCTGCGAGCCGGTGATATCTGCTTGTTCGAACTGAAGAAGAACCAGAAGAAGCTTACCATGAAGGTCCATATCATCTCCAGGGAGCAGCTTTAGTTAGTAGCAGTAGAAAATGGTGACCCTTGTTCTTTCTGCTGGTACCTTGTGGGTTACTTTGTCGTTTTGTGCTTTGAAATAATCCATGGTTTGATGCACATCAGTACCCATCCTGAGCAATCTAGTACTTTTTATGCGATGCTACATCTTTTGTGAGTTATTACTTGTGGTTGCTTGTGTTTAAGTTCCCTTAGCAGGAAGCTGCATAGGTTTCTTCATGCTGTAGGATGTACCCTTTTTCCATTAGTGATGGAAGCATTAATTTTGTGTGTGGTTACTGCAATGTTTTTTTAGGAAAAAAACTTTTCTTATTCAAGAAAAAGGTTATTTCATGAAGGAAATCATTGAGAAGGCTAGGCCCAGTTTCACCTGGGGAAAACTTGAGTTGAACAAGGAAGATCCTGATTGATGTAAACATCAAAGGAAGCACGTAATACACTTTGGAACATCCATCTTGAGAGAATAAAAATGTACGGGGATGCAAAGGGTGCTCAAGAAAATAAGAAAAGGAATATAGCCGAACATGCAACACATTCCAGAGAGCCAGAGCAGGCAATTTAAAACCTGCAGCACTGTTACTAATGCTAAATACTTCTTTCCAAATTATGGGCCGTTTTAACTTTTTAGTTTAGATATACGCTATATCTAGGTGCATAATAATATCTATGAAACTAAAAAATCAAAACGACCTACAATTTGGAATAATTTGGAACGGATGAAGTAGGTGAATTCGTTGCAGGTCTAATTAATTCTGGGAGAAATGACACTGACACGAGGGAGCAATAGCAACACATGATTTCAGTATAGCCGATCGGACAATGGACGTTGAGTAGACACGGTTGCAGATTGCTAACAGTCAGAGTCACAGTCGCAGATCGACAAAATAGAGCAAAATTAGGAATTGCAAGCCTTTTGTAGTTAGGAAATTACTAGAAATGGTGGCACAAGAGCACTCTTGAGAAATACTCTCCATAGTTTTCATATGTGGGTGCTATCTGCAGTGGATATTGTTAGCCTTCTTTTTCTGTATATAAAGTTTTGCTCTCTTTTTTTTTAAACATTGGTAGGAGCACTGCCTTGCATTTAAGTGGAAGAGGAATATAGGTTTAAACACTAGCGCATAAAGATAAATAAACAACATTAAAATAAAAAAACTTATCTCCTCCTAAAGGAGTCCTACACGCTTGCCGGCGTATTTTGATGTCATCTTCAATTAACCCGAGAACTTGGTCTGGCCGAGTAGTTTTTTTTTCGAACACTCTTCGTTTTTTTTTCTTTTCTGATCCTGGGCAACTCTGCTCAAGTATAACTCGGCCCAAACCACCTGCCGTCGTGGTGGGCCCCCCACCTGGACCGACGCCGGAAACAAGAAGCCTCCAACTCTCCTGGCCGCCGGACCAACGGGCGGCGCGCCGCAGCAGCTCCTCTCCTCTCCACCGCTGCCTTGGACCCCCCCCCCCCCCCCCCCTCTCCGCAGCAGCTTCCTGGAGATTCCGGGGTTGGGGACTTGGATCGGCTTCAGCATGGTACGTGCACTCGATTCCTCCTCTCTTCCTTTTTGTTTTTGGGGTTCGGTTCTCGACGATGGAGATGTGGCAGGCCCATCGATTGACGGGGGATGCTTGGACTGGCCTTGGTCTGGATGCTCCCGTTGTGCAACAAGGCTTGGGCATTGCTGCTGTTGTGAGGCAGTGAGGCGCATGTACCCTGGTGTACCGTTCGTTTGGTTTAGTGCTCGGTATTAAGGCCATTGAATTTTATTGAAATGCCAAGACTGCGCCCAATCCCATTATATTTTCGTTGTTGCTGTGATATTGCGCATTAAGATTGGGGCATCAGTGTTGTGAAGCACTATTGTGGTTTACTGTTCCTTCCTTTAGTTCTGGTCCTCTGGTATTCGATGAGGATCGAATTCGTGGTCCGGTCACGGGAAGGGTTAGTCCTCCTCCAATAGTTCGCTTGGGCATGAGCCTTATTGAAATGGTCACATGAGAGCTTAGAAGTGGTGTTGTCAGTGGTGACTCATGAAGGATTTCGACCTGTCTGTCTTTCATTTGCACCCAACGGTCAGGGCATATCGCCAGCACAATTTGATGATTGTTTTGTGAGTTGCTTGTATAATTGATAATTTCATAATGCAACAAACCTCGTGGTAGTTTTTGCAGGACACTGTGTGTGAAGTGTGCGGAAATATTGGTTACAAACATCTTCTGGTATGCTGCAGAGACTGCAAGTGTTCTGCTGTGCACCTGTATGTTTTCTTTTTTCACCCTAATGATACTTTATATTGTGTAATGCTTGTTAATGGGCATACTCCACAATAAATTAGTCCAAATCTAAACAAACAATAGGTTTGTCCCTTATAAAAAATCTGTGATAAATGACACCAGATGTTCTACCTTCTGTACATCATTGAATATGATTGGCCTTTTCTTACTATAATTTTTCGTTGTGTAGATACTGTTTGGACAAAGTTATCTTTGATGCATCATTAGCAGAATGGTGGTGTGATGAATGCCTACAGAGGCGTGGTGAAGTTCCTTGCAACAGATCTTTAGAGAGGGTGTCTAGTCAAAGGTCGCCAAATCATGATCATTTTGGTTCTACAGTACAGCAGCAAGTTACCAAGAGAGTGAAGTCAGCAAAGAATGCAGGGCCAAGGAGAAAAAGTAAAGGTAAATTGTATGCGACTAAAACACATGGTGATAGTAATAGCAATGTCATAGATGGCTTGATGCTGGAAAGAGAAAAGCTGGGGGTCAGATTCCAACAGGATTATAGGACTAGCAATGAGTCGCCCTAGAGAAGCATTGGTGCCAATATAACTTTCATATTTTCCTTGACTTCTACATCCCTTATAGCCTGTTGTGATTTTTTTTTACAGCAGAAGATATTCCCTCTGCAAAATATTCTTTGGACTCGGATGATCTTCAGGCATCCTCAAAGGCTCATTATGTTTTATCATATAGAAGTTATCTATCTGAAGCACAAAAGCAAAGGGTAATGGCATTTATCAAGGAAATTCAACCTAAAATCACTGTTTTTGTAGCAGTCATGCTAAAGAGGAATGTTCAACCCCCGGGCCCTTTTCTGGTAAATTCATTACTCATTTTGAATAGGCAACTCACTTCTCTCAAAATTAACTTGTTGATAGTTTGTGCCAAAATTACATAGGAAATATATCTATGATCTTCATGTCATCATGAATCTTATGAACATGCATGGACAAATGACTTCTTTTTCTTGCTTGACCATTGAAACTATTTTGTTTTTCTTGTTTTTTTAACAGAAGCACATCATGTTCCATCTGTTATCAGGGTATTTCCAAGGAATATGCATTTCCACATTTCCCACATAAAAGTGCAAATGTCACACTTCAGACGCCTAGCAAGAGCAACAAGTGGCATCTTAAATTCTACAAAAGAAATGCCAGTAGAAAGAACATGCTTATGGGGCAGTGGTTAGAATTTGTGCGTGACAATCATGTGCAGGAGGGAGATATCTGCCTCCTTTTTCCAACAGCGGGTGGGAGAAGATACACATTTACGGTCTATCTATTTTGCGCATCAGCGACTCATTCCATAGGCAGAGCTGGTTTTCAAATGGTTTGCCCATGTCCTGGTCGATCTAGTACAAAAATGGCTTCAGAAGTGCATATTATGGAGGAGTCAACAAATGGTATTATAGAAAAAAATAGTACAAAAATAGTAGCATTTTAGATTGTTCCTTTCTTATGGCCTAAAACTGTCTGCAGACGAACACATCTCCTTGGAAACTGACATGCGTGAAATTTCTGACGATTCTCTGGAGGGCGAAGACTCTGGTGGTCTATCTCAGCCTCCATACATTGTACCATGTAGGAACTCTATCTAAACCCCAAAAGAAGATTGTTGAAGAGCGAGTGCGAGCCATCCAAGCCAAATTTCCCATTTGTGTAGCAGTAATGAAGAATAACAATGGTGTTGCTCAGAAGTGGATGCTAGTAAGTTCTAACTCTTCTTTTGGTATTGAATTATGTTATGGTCCTAAGATAGCCAGGCAGAGTCAGCTTGGAGGGGGACTAGATTGAAGAGGGGAGTTTCTTTCTTCTTTCTTGATTCTTTCCAAATGACTGTCATGCCTCTGATTATATAGAGGAGCCTCCTAACAAATCCTAACAACCTTGTCTCCTAATGACCATATCTCTTGACCAAGCCTTACAAATCCTATCAGATCCTAATGTGATGGAGGGCTGCCCCCTTGGCTGACGCCCCCATAACAAATTAGTGGTGCCCATTCCTAACCAGTTCAGAAAAGGTTCGCTCATGCTGGAGGTACTAACCACTCAGTGATCAGTCTGCTAGTTCACGCAAATCCGAAGAGGTTATCATGGACGAGCCACATGCCCACATGTTATTTTTATTGTCAAAGCACTTCCTGTAATCTCAACTTGCTTCTTTTTAAGTTGTATGTTTTTTGTCATCTGAATGCAACTATTCATTCTCCTTCATATCAGCAAATTATTTGCGATTATGTCATATCATGTTCCTGTCGAAGCAATCAGCGATATAGAGTCAACATTTAAAACCCAATAAGTTTAAATTTATTCAATCACAAAGTTATGCGGCCTGTCATAGTAGTGTGTTGCTAACTTTCCATCCATAACACACCAGGAATTAGGTGTACGATATGCTGCTGCACATCTTCCAGCTAGTGGGCAAGCTGTGGCGCTCCAGTGCATGGGGAAGACATGGATAACACAGATGGTGATTCATAATGGTAGAAGGTGGTTTCTCAACGGAGGTTGGGCCAGATTTGCTCGTGACAATGGTCTGCGAGTCGGTGACATCTGTCTGTTCGAACTGAAGAAGAACAAGAGGAAGCTTACCATGAAGGTCCACATCATCTCCAGGGAGCAGTCTAGTTTAAAGTAGAGGAAGAATGGTGTTCTTTCTGCTGGTATCTCGCGGGTTATTTTGATTTGTACTCTGAAATTGATACATGGCCAACTCTTTGACGGCAATGCGCTATCCATCCTGAGGTGACATAGTGGTTTTTACGTTTGGTGATTGCTTTCTCTGCGTACATGATGAGCAGTTTCTCAGGGTTGCAAATGCAGCATCTTTTGCTAGCTACTACCTGGTACATTAGTGTGTGCTTATTAAGCAGGGAGGGTATACATCTTACATCCCGGAACATGGCATTGCTACATTTTGCAGAGGGTGGCATGTGCTTGACATGTGCAAAATTTGGGGGCAGTTTCAAGCACCATGTACCCGAAGCTGGGCCTAACGGGCTTCAAAAGAAAAAAGCTGGGCCTAACCCTTTCAGGAGCTCAATTTTAGCCGGAGAAACTATGTTTGTTTTTGAACGACGTGGGTTGGGTTGGAGTACGATCCCTTTTTAGGTTGGGTCGACCCATCTCGTGTTTGGATGAGACGGATGGGTTTATTCCAGTCTTTTGTTTGGTTGAAGGGGTTGAGAGGGATATGATGGATGCCATTTTAACACCGTTAGCATCGGGTCTCACCTGTCAGCTGCGGGCTCCATCTGTCATCCTCCTCTTTTCCTTTTACTCCTCCTCTGCCCGCTCCCTCCCTCCGCTGGCGACGCCCGCTGCCTCCTCCCCGCCCCGGCACCGGCCTCCTCCTCCCCCCATCTCCACGCCGCCCAGTGCTAGGCCGCCTCCTCCCCCGTCTCTGTGCCGCCCAGTGCTAGGATGCCTCCTCCCCGCCCAGTGCCAGCCGCCTCCTTCCCGCCTCCGCACCGGCCCTGCCTCCTCCACGCCCCCGCGCCGGCAGCCACCGCCTCGCCGCCCCCGCGCTAGGCCGCCTCCTCCCGCACACGCACAGACGGACGCACACGCCGTCGATGCGGGTCGAGTGCATCCGCTCATTTTGGGTGGATGCATTCGACCCGCATCTTGGCCAAATATTCCCCCGAATATTCCCCTATTGGGTCTGACCCAACCCTCATCCCTCTCCAACCAAATGCGGGTCCATAGGGGTCGAAGGGGGTCGAACCCGTTCCAACCCCCTCCAACTTCCAAACCAAATACACCCTTAGAGAAAAGGAAAGTTGGCGGGATTCAGCCAGGAAAAAGATGGGTCACTTTGGTTTTGTAATAGGGGAGAGACTTTCAAACATCCATCACCACTCCTCCCTCTTAGTCATCCCCTCTCCAACAATGAAAATGCACAGCCCATGAACAAACTCTGCCAGTTTCTTCAAGTCATCATAGGCAAGGGCAATAAATCTCCTCAAAGTTAAGGAACAAAACCTTATCGGACACATTGACACGACGTACATGATCCGACTCGCCGCTTGCAAAGTCATCACCCGTGATGCGCTCGGGCAGCATGGAGTAAGCTAGGCAGGTGGGTGGTGTTCGGGATTGTGTTGGCGGAGTGGGTGGTGTTCGGGGTTTGGACGACGAGTGCATGGCTCGGTTCAGCATCGCCAAGGCTAGGGCCTTGAGCCATGTGGTGCCAGACTTAGGCCCTATTTGTTTGGGCTTTCCAGCAGCTTTCCACCCTAAGAAGGCGAAAGCTCAAACAAACGGCTAGCTTCTGGGCTGAGCTTTTCGAAAGCCAAAAGCCCACAGAAGCTATGATCACATGAAAAGCCCAGAAGCAGTGAAATGTGAGCTTTCCGCAGCTTTCTACGTCAAGGTCGCGAAAATTACCTACCTGCCATCGTTTATGTTGCGAACTGGTCATTTTTCTTTCCTCACTCGTCCCGCGCCGCCCCGCCTCGTCACCATCCTGCCCCACCCCGCCGCCCTGCCCCACCTCGTCGCCGTCCCACTCCGTCCCGCCTCGTCGCCATCCCGTCCCACCCTGTCGCGCCGCCCCACCTCTTCGCCGACCCACCCCGCCCCACCTCATCGTCGTCCCGCCCCACCCCGTCATGCCGCCCCACCTCATCGCCAACCCACCCCGCCCTACCTCGTCGCCATCCCACCCCACCCCGTCGTGCCGCCCCACCCCGCCTCCAACGATGCCGCCAACCACCACCGCCGCAAGCGCTCCCACCGCCACCTGCAGCAGCCCCCACCGACACACGCCTCCTCGTACATGTAACACCTTGAGTTTTAAATTTAGGATTAGAAAACTTCATTAGTGCATAATGAGCATCATGTCATTGCATCAGTTTAAAACTCCATCAAATTGACATTTATTGTTCAAATGCAACTTTGTGAAGAAACTTCATTTTTACAAATATAACTATGGCTCCTTTTATTTTAATTGAATACTAGATGCAAAATGATGAACTTACAAAATTTTCTATAATTTTTGGGTGATGTTTGCTAGTGATAAAAATTCAGTGAAGTTTCAATTTTATCTGCTTTACTTTCCAAATTCTGAGCAATACTTTTTAGATTTATAGTTGGTTCAAGTTCCCTTGGATTTTTTTGTGTTTTTTTTGTGTTTTTATCTTTCCAATGGAAATTTTTGGACAATTTTTGGCTAGCTGCACCTTGATCTTTTGAAGGGGGCAATTTTATTCCAAAAGAAATAGCCCGGGCCCACCCGTCATCTTCTTCTCCTTCCTCCCATACCGTAGCTCTGCCACAAATGGCAGGGGTGATCCCCCACCCCCACCATGTCACTGCCTGTCTCCACTACCGGCCTCTCGGTCAACACACGTGCATTCAAGCCCTGTGCGCATCGTACGCCGCCGTCCCATCACCGACCGCTCCCCCGCGCCATGCCAATGATGCCACGGCACGCCTCGCCTATGCTCACTACTGTCGCGCCTCGTCGCTCCTGCTCGTGCCTGGTCACCACTACTGCGCCTGAGCCTCCACTGCTCACCAGGGCGATTAACGACAGTGCCTCAGCCTTATCTCCCCCCTCCCAAGCTGCCGGCCTTCCTCTCCCTCTCGCTCTCACTTCCACCCACGGCCAAAAACCGAGCAAACAGAGCCGCACACACCTTCGCCGTCCGCCAGCCCAATCCTCTGCATCCCCTCCACCTGAACCAAATCACCGCCACCAGGACCTCCGCCACCTCTTAGGCTTCACCCCCCTCCCACCTCTTGTCAGCCACCATGGTCCACAACATCGGGAATTGAAGCTTCTAGTGCTGCCATTGCTGCCACCCACCCGAGCTTAATCCCACCGTCGAACTCCACTTCCCAGCCTCCTCTACTCCCACAAACCACCAAAACCGAACCTCGGTGAGCCCCTGACCATGAAGCTCTCACTGATTCGACTCCTTAGGGTAGTGGCCGTGCTCATTCACGAGCTTACCACCGGTCGTTCACTGCTGCCCATCAAAGTAGACCTAGGGTTCAGGTTTTGAGGCAATAACTAGGGGAGCGGGTGTGCCTTGACGTAGGGAGGCTCGCGGGCTAGTCACCAGGGAGGGGTGCCGCCGTCGATGCGCCGCAGTCGCCAGCCGGGCTTTGTCCCGAGGTGGAAGAAGGTCGAGGGTCGAGTTGCGAGAGAATAGAAAGTTCAGGGGGTTAGGAGTTAAAGTTCTAGGTTTAAGTGTGAGGTGGGAATTTGTCGAGGGGCTTAAGTGCAAGAGTTAGGGCTAGTTCATAAAAGGAAGGGCGGATCTGTTGGGAGAAGTTGTTTCGAAGGGTTTTCTTGCAAAAGCATTTTTCCTTTTTCAGGTTTAATTTTAGTTGAAATGGCTAAAACTTTGGAAATCCATAAAAAACATAGGAAAATGATAAAAATACGAAATACATTTTGTTAGCTTCCTGATGCTCATATATACCTAGGAAAAATACTTGTTCATGAGAAGTCTATCTTTCTGTTACTGATTAAAATGCATGTCGCTTAATCTCCTTATTATGGAATAAATAGTTCTTGTGCTCATAAAATCTTGTTAAATTCTTAGTAGTATAGATTAGTGATAAAAACTATTTTGAGAGTTTTTTAGCACCAAATCACTGACATAACTCAAGTTATAATTTATTCTTGATAATCTACCATGTCACCATGTTTGATTTTTAGTAATTTCTATGTTAATCCAATCATGCTCAAATTTTTACAGCAAACTTTAGGTGTGGTGCGAAAGCTTCTGTAAATGTTTTAGGTTCATATAACATAGAATGCTTCTTGAATAATTATTCTTGCAATAAACTAGTTTAAGTAGTAAAAATACTTGCTGCTGGAATTCTAGGCTAATAAATTATTTTTATACTCTTTATCAGTAGCGTGTTCATCCTTGAAAAATTTGCTAACAGAATCTTTATGGTTGCTTGTATGTGTCATTTATTTGGCCTCTAGTATATGTTATTGCTATAGTTCACTCACAGGCATGTTTTACCTAGATCTGTTGCCATCATGACATGCTAAATCACTTATTTAGGACCTGGTATTCATGCCATGATGCAACCAAAGTTACTGAAATATTATTGGCTTAGTTTGATAAGAGTATGTCTCGCATGAAAACTCTAGTGTTTCCTTGTATAGATAATAATATACTTGTATGCTCTTCTTTAACCTTTAAATGTTCTATGATTGAGTTGCTGCACTCTCTAAACTTGACTCATGCATGTGTCATCACCTTTTAATCAACTCATACATATACATTTTCATGTAGATAACCCGCTAGTCGACGGACTATATGAATTGATCGCTGTGCCTGAGAGTGAGCAGTGTGAAGCCTCTCCTATTGAAACATTCCAAGACCTGAACCAAAGTTCAAAAGAGCACAAGGCTAATTGGAAACGCAAGCCCCGGAGCATAACCCCAAATTTTAAAACTATGCAATTATCTTAAATACATGTTTACTTTTACGCATTAAGTTCCTAGGAGTTGAATGAAACCTTAGTTGCATGATCCCTAGGACCCCCCAGGTTCAAAATACTAGTATTTGTAGGTCGATAGAAGTGCCATGCTTAATTAAGAACAGTAGAAGTCAAGTGATTGCCTATCGCTCGCGAGACATAGGGCCTTTCAATATTTATGGCAAGTTATTTGAGAATGAATCACCGATTAAAGAAAAGTTAGAGGCTAGGCGGAGATAGAAATGAAGTTGAAGTTAATATTTTGGTTGTGCTCCACCTGTGTCGATTAAGGTCCCTTCGTTGTGGCCCTGCGAATCGAGTTTGAATTGTATTATACACATACTGGAAGTAAGAGATAGTTGAAACTGGTAAAACCTAGTACCTTAGGGCGCGATTGCAGATTGAGTTGGTCCTGTTTCCTATTCGTGTGCTAGTCAGTAACTCACGACAGGCCTAGGGAGGTACCGGTGGGAATTAGCACTCGAGGATCGCAGGAGTTCTCAACCGCCATCGTTCTCTAAGGGGATTGTTTGCCATATGCGGCTCGACGGGGCATGCATATGTCGTCTGTATGGGTTTACCTTGCAAGGTTATAAATTGAATCGATTCACCGCCGCTTTCGGTTAAGAGAACCTTGATCACTGCGTCACATCGTAGTAAGAAGTGGAATGAAAGTAAATATGAAATGATGATGTTGTTGTTATCTAATCAATTATTTTTTTCCATACTGAAAAGTTTTGAAAATGTTGCTCACTTAGAATGGTTAGCTCAAGTTTAATTGGATGCTAAAACTTGAAAGTAAGGATCCACTCTTAGTTGCTTTCTGGCAAAACAAACCCCTCAGCCAAAAGCCTTCCATACTAGAAGTCGGCTAAGTATATGCCATAGTCGGGTAAGTCTTGCTGAGTATTACTATACTCAGCCTTGCTTTGTTGTTTATTTTCAGGTATTAGTGAAGAAATGATGGTCAACCTTGGGATGGCCGTCCTTTACATGAAGGGTGGTTGGTTGAGTGGTCTCCAATCTCGCCTTGAGGTGGTCTCGTGTTGGATGACATGTGGTGGGCTACTCATGTCGTCATGTATCTATATCCGCGCTTTATTGTTTAAACTTCCGCTGTATTTTATTTTGAGAACTCTGGCTTGTAATCTTTCATGAATTTGAACTCAGTTTATAAATTAATTTTGAGCTCTATGTTTGTAAACTGAAATACCATGTTGTATCATCTGTGCGCACCTTTGTGTGAGACTTGTTGCATGTTGTTTCGATCGATATATTCAGTGGTTGAATCGGGCTTGACCCGATGGACTGTTGGATTACACCGTTTTAAGTGTGGTGATCATATTGACTATTAAGATGATGGTTACTACACTTAAGCCGGTTTAATTTGGACGGTTCCGCCACAGTACGATGTCTGGATCTCCGAGCCCACCTCCATCGAGGAGCGCCGCCGCCTCCGGACAACATCGAGGAGCCCACCTCTCGGACGACATCCACTTAGGGTAGGCCTCGCCTCCGCCTGCCGCCGAGGAGGCCAAATCCGGCAGGCTCGGGAAGCCGCCGCAGGGGAGGTCCAAGGTTGAAGAAAAGCCTGACATGTGAACCCCACAGAGAAGACATTCCACTTCATCATTTTAAAAGCTAGGTTGCCAAACGATTTTAGCTTTTCCAAAGCCAGCTTTCGAAAAACCATCCTTCTAGGGTGCAAAAGTCAAAAGCCAGCTTTATAGAAAGCTTGGAAAGCTAAATCTTAGGGGATCGGAGCTACCAACAAACATGTCGCTGGACCTATGCTCAAAGTCTCAAAGCCAGAATGGATGTCCGGGATGTTCCTCGAATCGAATCAGGGTGTTCTTCTCCTTCGTTTTGTGTTTTTCTCTTTTTCTTCTTCTCATTTTTCGTTTTTTTCCTCCAGCTCCCGTGAAATGACCCTCCTGGCTTATTTTCATCCGTATTGAAAACTTTCAATATATTTTAGTGCAATTTCTAACATTTAAGGGTTCAAAATGCATATTTATGTGGTATTAATACTTATCGCAATATTTATCATAGAGGAGGGCTAAATGTATATGGGCGAATAAATTTTTGTAGGTGCTATTATTTTAAGAATTCTTATAGTCTATGATGCGAAATAGGCATTGCCTCAGGATATTGGCCCATTTGGTCCGCTTTGAATTTGGTCGCCCTATAAAGAGATCGGTAGCTTAGGGTTTTCCTTTCCCTCTCCTGCATCACCTGCTGCCACCATCACCTCTTAATTTTGTCGATACAACTCATCTCGTCAGCGTTCACCTCCATTGCCAAGCTTGCTAGCCTTGAGGTAGCGGCGATGGAAATAGAGATCATGATGGGCTGCCGGGTAGAGGAGCCTGCATCAGTTGAGGTGTGCCACTGGTATTACAAGCTAGAGCTTTAGTAGGAGCCAGGGAGGATTGGATTTGGCGACGATATCCATGGTGGAAGATGAGGTAACGCACCATCAATCTCCCAACTTGGTTCGTGGGTGTGTATTATGGAGGAGTTTGTTGTATAGGAAGAACACAGATTTCTCATGGTGCAGAATTACTAACACAGAGTCTGTTAAAGGGCTACCCTAAGTGGATGTTGTCCGAGAGGGGTTGTTTGCATTTTCTTTGCCGGCCATTGCTGTCGTGGAAGAAGAATGTAATGGCGCATGAAGATAGACTTTTGGACTTGTAGGGTGCGTGAGAGGGGTACACCCTATTTATAATATGTGTGTTAAGTGTTTTTTATCGATATCCAAAAAAAATGTTTTTTATTGGTAGTTATTTTCCCATTTTATAAGATGAAATTGCACAAGTTGTTTTTCTTATATTTTTGACGTTTTGTATGTAACCATATTATATAAAAATACACCTTTATTAACTGTTGGCATGCATGTGCTTGGAGAGGGGAGATTCGGGGATCACAGGGTTCCCGATTTCCAGTGGATGTGGATTCTGTGCTCGTGCTTCTTTCCCATTCACATCCGGCTGTGCTTCCCGTCTGGAACTTTCTAGATTGTCCCGACATGGGTGCTGCTGTTTTTGGCTTTGTGAGTTTCTTCTTTCTTTCGAGCGTGTTCGACGCCTTCGGTACAGTACTAGGATTGCTTTGCTCTCTTCTCTCAATCTGACTCGGCGCAGGCCCGACGAAATCTCCTCATCTGGTGATCCGGCCGACGGGGCGGGGCCCGGCTTCCCCGATGCGGGAAAAAGTCTTTTTTTTAGGGCAAAAATGCGGAAACAAGTCTCTAGAACCAGAATCTCTCCCCCTACCCTACTCGGACACGGTCGTCCGAAGCCGAATCCAACGGCGCGCGCGTCTCCTCCCCTCCTCTCTCTCTCTCTCTCTCTCTCTCTCTCTCTCTCTCTCCACCGCCTTCCTTTTGACCACCCCGCCGTGCCGCCGCCTTCTACAATTCCTCATCGTCCGTGGAGCCACCCCTTCGCAAATGCGCGAGCCCCCGGTTGCCCGACGCCCCGCCGGTCTCCTGGAGGTTCCGCGGTCGGGATCGGTCGTCTGAGCTGCTGAGGGCGCGGAGGCGTTTAGTGCTTCTTGGGAGCCGGGAGGTGGTGGGGGCAGCTGGAAGGAAACATGGTACGTATGCAGTGTATATACTCGATTTATCCTCTCTTTGTTCTCTTGTGATTTCCTGCCTCCCTCGATTCTGGACGATGTGGCCGGACCAAAAAAGATAGTTTTTTTTTTCCTTGTCGACTGATTGAAGGGGGAATGGCCTTGGCCTGGAATCTGGATGTTCCTGTTGCGCGACGAGTTTAGGACATAACTGTTGTCAGGCGCAGGTATCAATCAGGGTGGAAGGGCCATTGAAATGTTAAATCTCAAATGGTATCCATTGCCCTCATCGCGCAACAGGATGCTTTTTTGGTGGGGGATTGGTGTTGTATAAGAGCGCATTATTGTGGTGCAATGTTGGAACCGAGCCTAGGACAGTCGGTAGGAGGTGTGGGCGGAGGCGGCCACCACCACCCAGGTGGAGAGGATCCTCTACAGTTTGGTCCCCCTGCGGTTGAGTGAGTCACTTGCACGTGGATCCGGCTCCACACGTCAGTGACTCAATTGCAGAGGCACGAACTGCAAGCGAGCCCCTCAGGTTCCTGGCCTGGACTCGAATTTGGGTGCATGTTTGATTCCCCTTTTGTTTCCAAAATGCCACCTATTTCCTCTTAGGTTGGTCGATCTTTTTGTAATTGTGGTGTAATGCAAGTTTTTCTTTTTGGTTCTGTTACTCGGGTATTCCATAATTCCCTCCAAAGTTGCCTTTGGGTCACCACGCGAGTACTTTTCCAATTGGTCACTTCTGTGTGATCATGGTCCATCTGTCTCAATACCTTTCATTGCACATCAGTGGTGCGGGACCAGGGTTTGAAATTTTAGCAAAATTCCAGCATTGATTCGCGAAATCTGTTATTTCTGGAGGTCAATGGAAAAGTGTGGTTTTCGTTCAAAAATCCTGCTATTACTGAATTTTATGGCAATTATATTGATTTATGGGCAGCATTGGCAACTTAAGTGCAGTTATGTGGATCAGATGTAAGAAAGGAAAAAAGATTTCTTAAGTGGAAACAGAAGAGATGGATATATAAAGAGAAACATGTTATGCTCGTGCATGGCTAAATAATGTTTGATCATTCGATTAGTGTTTGTAGGCAGTCTTTTGAATAATCTATTGATGTAACACCCAGATACTTTATCAGCAAAAATTGGAATATCTTTAAAGCAGTTTGATGATCATATTATGAGTTGTATAAATTGATAACAGCAAACCTTTTGGCATTTATGCAGGACATTCTGTGTGAAGTATGCGGAGATATTGGTTTTAGGCATCTTCTGCTATGTTGCGGAGACTGCAAGCATTCTGCTATACACCAGTATGTTCTCTTTTACATTTTACCCATATCATGCTTTATTTTATTAAATTCGATTTTATGTGGCACATGTTAACGGGCATAGCCAACAAGAATTTGTTCCTTGTGGGAATCTATGATAAATCGTGCTATTATAAAGGGATAGGTCTGATTTTTAATACAGTGTTTTCCCTCATTATTTTTCCCCTCTTGGATTTGAAAGTCGAGTAGACAGAATATATGTATTTATTCCTATCCTCACATTCCATTGATTTATAATTAGAAATGGATATTTGCAAATCAGATATTACCTGAGATAGAATAATCAAGTACCTTCTGTAGTGTAATTATGTTGTTACAGCTTATTTAGTTATGATTGGCCTTTTCTTATTATGATTTGTCATTGTGTAGATACTGTTTGGAGAAAGTTGTCTTTGATGCTTCATTAATAGAGTGGTTCTGTTACGAATGCCTACAAAGGCGTGGTGAAGTTACTTGTATCAGATCTCTAGAGAAGGTGCCAAGTGAAAGGCCGTCAAGTAATGCTCATTTTGGTTCTATAGTACATCAGCCAATTACCAAGAGAGTGGAGTCAGCAAGAGATGCAGTGCCATGGAGAAATAGAAAACGTAAATCATTTGTGTCCAAATATGCATCTCACAACAAAATTTATTCGCCACGAAAGAAGCATGCTAAAAATAAGTCAAACATGCCATATTCACCAAATGATGGTTGTGAGGAAGTGTTTTCCTGTTCTGGCATAAAAAATATCCCAAGTGTTCAAGACAGAAGTGCAGATTCCATTGATACTTCAAGCATTTCTCAACATGATATCACAGAACCATCAGAAAGCAGTGAAAGATTCACTGAGTATCAGAAGGGTAGCTCCTATCCTCGCGGGAAAAATTTAAAGATGGCTGCAGCATCCTCATCATCTGAGGAGTCAGGTTATAACATTACTCAAGTTACTTGCATATTTGCCTCCAGTATATCCCTTATTGTTAAACACTGTTGTGACATTTTGCCCAGGAGAAGACATTCCCTCAGAAAATGTATCTTTGGCATCGGATGATCTTCAATCACCCTTAGGGGCTGATTATGTTTTATCATATAGAACTTATCTATCTAAAGCACAAAAGGTGAGAGTAATGACGCTTATCCAGGAAATTCAACCTGAATTCACTGTTTATATTGCAACCATGCGGAAGACCAGTGTTCAACCTCCGGGTCCTTATCTGGTAACTCACTTCTCTCAATATTAACTTTTTGTTGATAGCTGTTCCAATGTTACATGAGAAATTTAGCTACGATCTTCAGGATGTGGTGAGCCGTAACTTCATGCTCTGTTTTTATCAGGGAATTACCAAGGAATACGCATTGGCACATTGCCCAGATAGAAGCACAACTGTCACACTTGAGATGCCTGGTAAGAACAAGAAGTGGCATCCCAAATTCTACAAAAGAGACGAAAGTAGAAAGAACTTTCTTATGGGGCAGTGGTTAGACTTTGTCCGTGACAATCATGTGCAGGAGGGAGATATTGTCCTCCTCTTACCTACAAAGGGTGGGAATAGATCTATTTTTACGGTCTATCTACTGCATGAAACAGCAACTCATTCTAGTATGGCTTCAGAAGTCCATATTGAGGAACCAACAACAGGTACTGTAGCAAAAAAATAGTATCCTTTTAGATTATTTTACTTATGGCCTAAAATTCTCTGTAGGAGAACATGCTTCCCAGGAAAGTGGTACGCTTGAAATTCCTCATGAATCTTTGGAGAGCGAAGACTCTGATAGTCTATTTCTGCCCCCATACTTTGTACCATGCAAGAACCTTCTATCTAAATCCCAAAAGAGGATTGTTGAAGAGCGAGTGAGAGCTATCCGATCTGAAGTTCCCCTTTGTGTAGCAGTAATGAAAAACAACAATGTCGGTGTCGCTCAGCGTTGGATGCTAGTAAGTTCAGTTCTTTCTTTTTTTGTCTTGAATTGTTGTTTTTATTCTAAGGTTGCAGTTCCTGTCATCTTAACCTTGTTTTGTTATAGTTGGCATCTTTCCCCCCATTTGAGCGCTAACCTATTCACTCGCCTTCATATCAGCAAACGATTACTGTAAATCATAAACATGCAATATTTTCCCCACCAATATAAAACTTAGAAGCTGTCTGGGTTAATCTCAAAGTTATTGAACCTTGCAATGTGTTGCTAATTATCTATTCACAATGCATCAGGAATTAGGGTCACGATATGCTTCAGTGTATCTTCCAACTAAAGGACAAACCTTGATTCTCCAGTGTGGGGGGAAGACATGGGAGGCCAAAATGATGTTTCATAATGGTAGGAGGTGGTTTATTAATGGAGGTTGGCCCAATTTTGCTCGTGGCAATGGCCTGCGTGTCGGCGATATCTGTCTATTCGAACTGAAGAAGGAGGAGAAGCTGCTTACTATGGCGGTCCATATCATTCGCAAGGAGCTGTTTTAGTTCGCCGCAGATGAAAAAGATGAAAAATGTGCCCTGTTCTTTCTGTTTGTACTCTGGGCCTTAGTTTGCTTGTTTTTGTGCTCTGAAGTTAATGCATGTTTTAGGCTGATCTCCGCAAGGAGTTAGAAACGAAACTGTAACATCTGTTGCTAGTTATCTGTAAACATCATTAGAAATCCGTTGTGTAAGGAACGCCTGCTTGTGCTTAAGTTCACTTAGCAGACAGTTGCATTTGCTTTGTATTTTATAAAAACTAGGATCGTGCCCATTGCTACGGGCTACAAATTATTTATATTGCAATAAACGGTGCATCTAACAAAACAATAATAGTGCGAGAATGAGTACAATTATTTAAAAAGTATTTATTAGAATAACGTAGTTTCTGAATTAAGAACATAGTTTCTGAATTAAATCAAGCTAGGTATGTCACTGTATTCCAAGGAGTGATGCATGTCTATGCATAAGCGATCGATACGACGATCATTGTCAATTCCAGTGCCCTCAATCTTAAGGCCTCAACGTATTTCCTGAGCAAGAACATATGTTGATTACCTATCATCGCAATGCAGGATTTTGGTGTCAGGCTTCATCGGGATTAGTTTATTTTGTCAGCATGATGGTTCATCAGTTGTGTACAAACATCCTTTCAATACTTATGCTCACAAGCAGACGTCTTGTACTAATCAGATTCTAGGTATAGTGGAAACTAAAAAAATAATAGTATAGTAATTCTCTTCCGTCATGATATCTCCAACCTTAGCAAGGTACCTTCAAACTTTACAGTAGTAGAACCTGTAGTATTTTGCTTTTCAGTATACTGTTCGAGTTTCTTTTCACTGCAAAGTGACAGTAATATGGCTTTGCATGTACCACTATTTTCCATTTAAAAGGAAACATCTAAGGATAATACATTTCAAATAGCAAGTTACAAGTGCAAGCACTAAGCAGTAGTTTCTATCTTCCAAAATTTTACCCTCCGAGCTTTCAGATAACTAACTCTTGGCGGTTAAAATTTACACTAAACAGGTTGAAACAAGCATGTGAAAATTAGAATATAAAGAGAGTAGTAGTTAGGAGCCCTACAGCCTTGGCCTTCGTGATGGAGTCTGGCATATCACTGCCATGGCAGGTGTTTTTATGCGTCAATTACAAAGTAGTCTGAACAATATTTGAATGCCAAAAGATTGATGTGCGGCAGAGTAAAATCAAACTTGTCCCTTGCGAATGTCGTCAGTTCTTTTTTTTTCTTCTAATTAGCATGACGCCCTGACCGTAGCAAGAAAGATTCATTTTCTGATTCGGTTATTCGGTTTGCACGGATGCAGTGCTGCTATTTGATTTTTATTTGGTTCACAATTTTATCAGTAGAGTCTGGGAGCAGAGCACTGCACCTAAAGCGTAGAGCCGTAGAAGAATCACAAGTACCTCCACACAATCACGCGCAACCAGCTCCATGTCCAAGCATCCGCTGCCTGGCACAAAGTGACCAGCATAGCTTGAGTTAGTAAAAAATCTCCTGATAGCTTCAACCATAAACATGACACACAAATAGCAATTCTTTAGTCATACATAGCTAAATATGAAGACCAGGTATCTTTCTACCATTTTCAGTTGCAAAATTAGAAAACACATGACATCTACCAGTGTGCAACCATCATGGTTGTACTTATCACAGGGGCACGCTCATAAAACTACAGGTTTCAGAAATCTTTACGAAATGCACAAGCAAATTGTAACTGTCATAAGAAATCTGGCATTGAAGAAGCTACTTGACATGTGCTCCCGCAAGTGGCTGAACCTTGATAGAGGAAAAAAAAAGGACCCAACATTTTTTTAAGCAATGCAATCTTGCAATTTTTTATAAACAGAGCAAAAATATAGAACAAACAAAATGCGAAAAAAAATCTCCCTCAAGGCAGTCCTAGCTTTAGGGAAAAACTATACACCTGGAAAGGAAGATGAACCAATCCAATCACGATGGCAATACGATGGCGTCAAGCCTACCTGCCTGACCCCACACACCTGATGCATATATCAATCATCAATGTAAGCAATCAAGTGCATATATTAGCTGGGAACCTAATCAGTCATGTAGGTAAATTGTTTCTAGCCAATTGGACAGCATCCAGGTTGCTAGCTTCTCGGGCTGAGACGGTGAGGGGGAGCTATAGCATAGCAGTACAGGTTTCTTCAGAGCTCGCTGCTTTTGTTTCTTGCTACCAGCTCGCCGGATTCAAATTCCTTGTTCCTCCCTTCCGCCGCCGCAGCCGTCGGTGACCGGGCTCGTTGAGGAAGACGCGCGCTGGCCATCTCAAACGGTAGGCCAAGTTTTGGAATTGCAATAAACAAAGAAATCTCAAGCGAAACATAATAGGTTTCCTAAATCCACAAGCAGTGCATTACAGAGTTGATCGTACTAATTGGTTTCTTAACTCCTTACAGAGCTTAGCCTGTTAGCCACAAGCCATGGTTTAATTTCAGAGTACAGACCGAGACCAATAAATATACCAACAGTACCAGCAGAAAGAACAGGGGATGCCATTTTCTTCTACCACAAACTAAAGCTGCTCACTGAAAATGATGTGGACCGTCATGGTAAGCTTGCTCTCATTCTTCTCCAGTTCGAACAGACAGACATCACCGACACGCAGACCGTTGTCACAAACGAATTGGAACCAACCTTCACAGAGGAACCACCTGCTGCCACTACGAACCACCATCTGGGTTCTCCATGACTTCCCCATGTAACGGAGGATCATACTCTGCCTTCTGTCTGGAAGATTTGCAGCGGCATACCGTGCACTTATTTCCTGATGTTTTACAGAAAATGAAGTTAGATGCACATCTCGGTGACTGGGCAACTAATTCTCGGTGATTTAGTGGAAAACAATTCTGCTGATATGAAAACAGATGTGTAGTTTACATTGAGACTGTTCAGTTCAACAAACTGCAGGATAAGATGAGTAGATGGCAAGAACCATAACCTAAAGGACTATAAATAATAATTCAAAAAAAAACTTACTAGCTCGTAGCGAATGCTGACACTGCACTTGTTCATGATTGCTACATAAATGGGAACTTCACATTGGATAGCTCGCACTTTCTCTTCAACTATCTTCTTTTGGGATTCAGATAAGCAGCTTCTGACTGATATAATGTAGGGAGGCTCAAAAGATCCCCCGGGGTCCTTGTACTCTAGATATTTGTTTGAAATTCCATGCATGCCACCTTCTGAGGAAACATATTCTTCTGCAAATCGTTTTAGGCTATAAGAAAGTATTAATAAAAAAAACTCTGAATATTATTTTCAATCTTTTTCTATGATACTAATACATACCATCAGTTGTTTCCTCCTTAATATGGACCACTGAGGCCATCTTTGGACTTGATATACCATGGCATGAGCTAACACTTTGAAAACTAGTTCTGACCCTGGAATGAGGTCCTGTTGTGTGAAGCAGATGGACCGTAAATGCGAATTTTCTCACACCCTTTGTCGGTAAAAGGAGGCAAATATCTCCCACTTGCACATGATTGTCTCGTACAAAGTCTAACCATTGACCTCTAAGCATGTGCAACCTTATATCTTTGCTTCTATAGAATTTGGGATGCCACTTCTTGCTCTTGCCTGGCCTCTGAAGTGTAATATTCGTGGTTTCATGTGGAAAATGTGCAGAAGCGTATTCCTTGGGAAGAGCCTGTTTAAAGATGGAACATGATGTGATTCTGTCAACAAACAATCACACTAGTAGTACTAAACAAGATTGTTTCAATCGTAAAGCAAAGGGGAAAAGTCAACAACTATCAAGAAGAGGTAAAGTATTAAGAGCAGTAAGCAGTGAACTCACCAGAAAAGCACTTGGACCTTTGACATGGCTCTTTCGCATGATTGCTACAAAAGCAGTAACCTTAGGTTGAATTTCCCGGATAAGTGCAACTACTCTCTCCTCTTGTGCTTCAGATAAATAACTTCTACTGCATAAAACATAATCATCCCCTGGGGATGTCTGAAGATCATCCGACTCATAAGATTCGCTTTCAGATGGAATGTCTCCTGTACAAAATTACAAAGAGAACTACAAGAATTATGTAAAAAATTCGAGGCATAAATGCAAATAACTTAATTAACAGTATAACCTGACTCCTTCGATGACGAGGATGTTGCAGTCACCTTTGCAGTTTTCCTACGATGATAGGAACTACCCTTCTGACACCTAGTGAATCTTTCGCTTTCTGATGATTCTGTGGTCTCATCATGAGAGCTGCTTGAAATATCAACAGAATCCACACTTCTTTCTTTAAAACTCGGTATGTTAACTATGCCAGTACAGGGAAACACTTTCTCACAACCATCAGAATCGAGGATCAAAACCTCAACACAGGATTGCTCAGTGTGTCGGAACAGCAAGAAATCATTCTCTTCTATGCCATTGGCGTCAACAAATGCCTCCCATCCATGTCGGAGAACTACCTTATTAAAGCGCTCTGCAACTTCAACGTCATACAGACTACCATCGGGAGATTCTAACTTGATGGTTCCTGACAGCTTTCTTGCAAAATGCTTCAGAAATCTGTTTGGCACAATCTGTAGTAACAAGGGCAAGAATTATTTCTTTAAGCAGAGTGATTCCTGCAATGGTGTCTTTGAGATGTATACATGATGCAAGACTTATTTTCTGTAGTAAGGAAATGTATTAATAATTGGAGATTGCTTACATGTTTAGTATTTAATACTAGCAAGTTTTTGGTTGAATTATCGTTGTATGTTACCCTGTGTTTTGGTTGAATTTGTAATAAGGAGTGACTATGTGCATCCTTGGTTGACAGTGGCTGGGACAATGCTAATCCTTCATCTGAAAAACTATTAAGTTTAATACCAGAATAACATATGGTCTTGTCATGTACGAAATTCACAGTAGTAGAGATTATGGAACAGAGAAGTCAATAACATCAACTTAGAAAATAATATGAATGAATTAGTTTTTTTGTTGAAACAAACTGGGAGCATATGGCTCGATTTCATGAACATTCTGAAATCGGCACAAAAATCAGCAAGCTATCTACTATTCTGATTTGACGGGTGCCATCAAGTGTCAGACATGGGAGGTCTGTAAGGCTGACCAAATTTTGAAGAGCATAGCAAGCATGGGATTGATGCAAATAACATTAACTTTGTTCAGCATTTATCAATGGTGCGTGCAAGAAGGGCAAGAAAATGAAACAAATTAATTTCCATCAAGCGAGAAACAAGCTGCCTAATATCTGCAGTGCTCCTGTTGTAAGGATTGGAGATGTTTTTTTTTTACGGTCAACGGAAGGGGAGAGGATCCCCCACCTGAAATTGCATTGATTGTTGGCCCAAACACGGCCCGTAGGATGTTTAGTGTTTGTTACAGCTCCTTTTTGGAGTACTAATGCAGCCAATCAACAATACCAGACTGAATGGAAAAGAAAAGATGCGCGGATACACAAGCAAGATAATTGAACTTGTGAAGGCTTACCATGCTATGTTTTGAACTGGTGGTCATACGCCTAAGGAAATAATTCATCTTTTGATCCTTTCCGTCCAAATGGTCCATGTATCTCTTGCAACAATCGCAAGATTTCTTCGTTCGGGAACCACTTCTAGTTCTAGCCATGTCACCTGGAATTTGAAGCTCATATTGGACTGATATTCCATAAGAGTACAGAACCTTCCAGCAAAAATATGAAATCTTAACACACTAAAAGTTACATAATAAAATTTGTTTTGCCTCGAGGCCATTGCGTTAGTTACTGCAATGCCGCATATGTTTTGTTCAACATAACAAATGTGTGCACTTCTCCAAGACGCTGCAATCTACTCTCACCCATAACCACCACGTAAGTAATCACTAAACAACTGAAGAAAATTGAACCTGTTTTCTTAGCTCTGTTACTTTCATGATGGGTATCAGAGAGATCAGGGACGACCTTACCTTTGCAACCGAAGCTCCAACGGATAATGGCGACGCGGAGGAGAAACCTCTATATAATGTATTGGGAGATGAGGAATCTCTTTACCAAACAAGGCAACGAACAGATACAGAGAGGTATCCACATCTCGATGTTCTGAAAAAGAACTCCATGAAAGACAGTTCAGAAGACAGCTTCTGGCAGGCAGTATTTCAGAACGAAGCCTACAAACACGAGAGAAGATGCCAACAGGGAATCTGCACGAGTTGCCACGATTTTGTCTCCTAGGAACTAGCAATTCCAAGATTCACAAGTTTACTGTGGCCCAGCAGGTGAAAAAGCTTGAAATGAAACGTTGATATTGCGAACTGTGGATCGCCGCTTCAGAGTTGAAGCATTTCAACTTCCAGGAAGTGTATTTGATGCCCGATGAACTAAAATAGTAAAATCCCACCCAGCAAATAACTAGTGGCGATTATGAGGGACAAGCCACAAGTGGGAGGAAATGAAAGGTCAGAAAATGTGAAAGAGAGATGAAATGGGAGCACGGGGAGGAAGGAAAGAGAGAGGGGCCGGATAGAATTGATTGTTGGCCCACCCGAGGAAACGAAGGGTTGGGAGGCATCATGGGCTGGGACTGTCCTAATACGAAGCCAGACACGACCATCAGGTCATCAGGCCTGACATTAGCCACTAGGCAGTGCCTTCTGAATCCCAAATCTGTCGTCTATTGGATAAGCACTCATATTTGTATTGGAGATTCTTTTCTTTCCATTTCTGGAAAAGTACGTTGTTAATCATCCCTGTCGCACTTTAGTCAAATTCTCGGCCATTGTAAAAGCAGTAGGATTAAAAGGAGAAATTTTGATATTTCTAGAAAAGCAGTTCAAGGCGCTGCCATTTGTTAATCAAAGAAGCCCGTCCTGTCCTTAGTCCTTACTGAGGCGAGTAGTGAGGGAGGAGAAAAAAAATCTAGAAAAATAAGCTCCGGTGAGGCACAGCAAGACATCGCCCAATCAGCTCCCAAGAGATCAAATGACAACTCCCTGATGTTAAGGAGTTAGGAAACCTAATTGTTTAGGACTGCTCCGAAAAAAACAGCTCTACTGCACCAACTCTACCTTTTTATATCTCCACTCCACCAACTCCAGAAAAATAGGAAGTTACGTACCTGTTTGACTACCGGATGCAAATCCAGCTCTAAGAATTATAGGAACCAGTGGGAATAGTCACTCTTACCTTAGATGGTTTTTTTCCCACGCTGCTACAGTACCCGACGCTACAGGAACTAGTGGCAATGAAAAAAATAATATAATATATATACGGTGACCGTGATATATATATATATATAAATATATATATATATATTTATATATATATATATATCACGGTCACCGTATATATCATTAGCTGAAGTTTGTACTGTCACCGTATCATTCCATCACGGTTCACAGACTAGTACAAGCATGGCCTAAACAAGCAATATCAACCAACATTTGACCAAAATTTACATGATATTCTATTTACTCCGTGAGCTCTAGTACTCACAAGAATAGAATCTGACAAGAGAATCGGACACATATTCTATTTCCATCCACTTCACGGCGGACATGTTATTGGTCCGCAACGCAGACAGCAGTGCCGCGTCCACAATGCTTCCAGCATTGTTCCAATAAAAATTTAATATACCTAATATGAGGTACCAAATGAAATTACAAAATCAACCACACCAACATTAACTAGTTCCAAGCAAGAGAAAGGGCGGTGGCCAACTCATCACCAAATACATCCATAGTTGGAGCATTGGCATTCGAAATTGACCAGTCGGACACCAAGGGAGAAACTGCATATTTATTATATGTTTCCGGGATAGTAGGTATGTAATTAAGATCACGATCAAACTGATCAAAGTCAATGTCTTCACCTCCATGTTCACAGATATAATTGTGAAGGACTACAGTAGCCACAACAATCATCTTTTGCTTGTACATGGGGTATGGTGGTATCTTGTAGAAAATTTGCCACTTTATTTTTAATAGTCCAAACGATCGCTTAATAACATTGCGAATAGATAAGTGAACATGATTGAAATTTTTCGCGGGAGTCTTTGGTTCCATACCCCTATGCCATTCGGATAAATGATACCTTTCACCCTTGTAAGGAGCTAGATACCCAGAGCGATTAGGATAACCTGCATCAACGTCGGTCCAGTCCATCATATCTACCTAACCGTGATATTCACATGTATTTTCAACTATTTGGAACACTAGCAATTTTTCAAATATCACAACACTCATGACACATTCATATATGCATAGCAAATCTATCAACATAGATGAACATACATCAAGGACAATTCACATACCTCCTCTTCTTCATTCTTCTTTGCTGCCTTGGAGGGCTTCTTGCTCTGTCCGTGACCCCAGCCTCTTCCTGGCCGCTTCTTCCCACGGTCATGGCTGACACTTGCATTTTCAGCACCAAGAACGGCCTCTTCAAGGCCACAGCCGCACTCGGCCAGGTCTTCGGCCATGGCCTCTTCGAGGTTAGGCTCAGCGCTGGCTAGGGGCAGGCTGTTGCCGGCCTGGGCACGGCCGCCCCCGGTGAGCCCTCCGTCCAGGGCCTCTTCGAGGTTAGGCTCAGTGCCGGCCAGGCCACCGCCGCCCCCAGCCACGGCGACTAGGTTGTGCTCCAGGCCCAAATCAGTGCCGGCCAGGGGGTGGATGTCGTCGACTAGGCCGCGCCCGCCCATGGGGCGCCAGCAGGTGGAATGGAGATCGGCCAGAGGAAGGGGAGATGGCGGTGCTAGCGGAGGCAGAGGTGTCGCGAGGGAGGGGGCGGCGGCGGAACAGGAGGCGTCGCGAGGTCTCGCGAGGGAGGGTTTTTTTTTCCTCCTCGAAGCGGTATGTGTAACTAGTGGTATTAGTGGGTAATTTTCATCCAACTCTAAGAGAAGGTATGAAACTAATTTTTTGGGAGCACCCTTTGAGGAGTTCCAGAAAAATCTTGGAGTTGCCCCCAGATCCACCTTTTTTCTGAAGTTGGTATAGTTGGAGCTGGAGGTATTTGGCAAGATGATTTTGGAGCGGAGATACAAAACCTGGAGCGGAGCACACCCTAACAGCCACGATCGGAGCTCTTTCGTAAACGTTTCCGATCATATTTTTGAAACACCAATCGCGGTCAATAATCGCGGTCAATAATCGCGATCCGATCTAGGGGTCCATTTGTAAAAATCGAGATGATATATTTCATACAGCCCTTGGTTTGGACAGCGGTTATTAACCGCGATTCAAATTAGAGGTTATTTTATAAATATCGGATCAAATATTTTCATAAAACTCCCGTTTTGGATCGCGATCAACAATTAGGGGTCCGTTTGTAAAATCCCGAACATGTGTATTTGCACAAAGACCCCTCCCTGGTTTAGACGGCTCCGTCTCCGGCCCCGGCGGCGGCCGCGCCGCCACCGTCCGCCCCATGTTCCGTTCCCTCCGGAAGTGCAAAGCCCCGTCCTTAGCTCAGGACCTGCTTTACCATAAGATCTTCACTTCTCTTCTCTGCTGCGGCATTGAAGCCACGGGCCACGGCCAAGCGCCCGCTGCGGCTGTCGGTGCGGACCCAGCTGGCGGGGCTCACGGCGGCCACAGTCGCCGTGGAGAGCAGCGACAGCACGGTCAACCGCGGCCTCTACAGCGTCACCCACCGCTTCCTGAGCGTGCGCCCGAACCCATGTCCTGACAAATCTGGGGTCCGCTCCTACGACATCACCATCGACGCCTCCACAATGAAGCTATCGGCAATGAAGAGGATGTTGTGGACCGTTGCGACGAAGCATGCTATCGCTTCTGCACCAAGCACGTTGACACTGCCGCCACCACCACCACCGTTGTTTCTTCAGCAAGCGCATAAAAGGGAATTTCACGTTGAAGCCAAGGCCAACTTGTTCTTGGTGTTTGCATTTCTCTTTCTCTTTTTGAGAAAATGGCAAAAAATAGTTTAAATAATTGGATATCATATCCATGTAAGTGTAACATGTGCCACCTTTCCTTGTTTGTATCTCTATGTTCTAATAAGGCAGACGCTCTCAGAAGTGTCTATCTCGAGTTACGTACTACCCCCTCCGTTTCAAATTGCAGGTCGTTTTAGTTTTTTTAGTTCATAGATATTATTATGTATTAGATATAGTGTATGTTTAAGTGCATAGTAATATCTATAAACATAGAAAAGTCAAAAACGCCCTGCAATTTGAAACGGAGGGAATAGTAACTTTAGGTAATAAATCAGTGTTGTTGTGTGTTGCTACCAATCTCTACTACTTTCCTCCATCAAACAAAGAGTGTGATCGCAAGTGTACCATGTGCTCAGCAGTCAGCTCCGCCCTCGGTAAAAACATGCTGATTTGTGAATAGTTAGGGCACAATCACAATTGCACTTTAAAATATAGGGGTAAGAATACCAAAAAATCTTAGTCTTACTAGTAACTGCAATAATTTTGTTCGTTTCAAAATTCTAATGATCGTTGCCAGATACTATAATATAAGAGAAATTATCAAATTTACTTTTGAAGGTACATTTTGGGGTCAAAGGAATACTAGTATAGCAAAATAAGTCAAAAGTACGGCACTGGAAATGAGGCATGCATTCATTCCAAGGCTCAAAATCAGCACCATTTCTACCGTGGACTGTGGTCACAAGTTCCAGCTTTTGGGGTTAACTTTGACTTGAATTGTGACTGTTGGGGAAGGACTTCTTGCCCATATATAAATAAGAGCTTCCGATTACCTTTGGTTCACGGGGTTTTGGCCACTGAGCTTGAGCCCCTTGCAGCGCCGCAGCAGTAACTTTCTTCTCCCAGGTCCCCTGTTCTGTTTTCCATTTAGCCATATGCTTTTTCTTCATCTGCATCTATACACAAAACCTCTTGTATCAGTTTTACTTCGATTTTTTTTTCCCTGCATATGGTATGCTAAACAACATATTTTAGTACTCCGGTGTTGAGAAAATATATGTGCTATGTTGCATGTAATGTAACCATGTACAGCGCGTCCATTTATTGAATCTGCATTTGATGACAGAGGGCGAGGTTGCCGGAGGGACAAGTCCTGTCACTGTTATAAATTATAGATGTGTAGATCATCCGGATGGAATGATGAAGTATCTCTTTAGTCAGGCCAACTCCAATCGCAAGCATGGCACTGTAAGCTCTTCATCACGAGTTCAGTTAATTACTTTTGTGCCTAAATGCTTTTCTGTGAGCAATTTTATTACCACTAGCTTATACGTGCTTGAGTACTAGGAGTGCGGAGATGAGCATTTGATTAGCACTTAGATAAGTTTGAGCTGAGGCGGTCCTTGTCAGAACATATATGATATATGTATGTGAAAGATGCACTAGGATTCTAGGCATTTATAGTGGGGAAACATACTTTCTTGGTTTTTTTATTGTTTATTCATTTAATTAGTGTTGCTCTAGTAGATTATGAAGTATACTTCTCAGTGTATCATGTGTTCAATTATCTCAACCGTGATACATCTTCATATTGTAGTGATACCATTGACAATCTATCATTCCATATTATTTGATTTTTTTACAAATTTGGTGCTTCAAAATTTGATATGAATGGATGACTTATAAGGGTTGGTAGGTTTACTAATGCATTGCATGAATGCAGGAAGTGCATAAAAAGTCGACATCATTTCATATTATCTGTTGTTCTCTATTCTTAATTGAAGCTGCCTGCTCAATTTACAATTTAGACTCGGGATAAATACGTTTCTCTACTTTTGTGGCAGACTATCATTCAAATATTTGGTTCGTGCTGTTGCTATAAAGACTCTTCCTGTGCTCCCACTAAAAATGATATAATGGTTCAAGATGAAAGCGCAAACTCTGTTGATACTTCAAGTGCTTCTAGTGATCATGCCACTCAATCTTCTACAAATGAAACAGCTGCTTCACCATCTTCATCTGAGGAATCAGGTTAAATTGTTGCATTATTTGGAATTCTGCTTCATATTTGTCTTACAGTTGCTCATGCCAGTGAAGTTATTTGCAGAAGATAATCCATCTGAGTATCAATCTTCCCAGTTGGGTCATAGTGAGACTTTCTCCAAGCTTTGGATCTTAGCACATAAGTCTGACCTCACTCCAGAACAAGTGGAGAAAATAGGTGATCTCGTCAAGAATATCCAGCCCCAGTTTCCTGTCCTTGTGGTTCAAATGAAGAAGAGCAGTGCCAAACATCAGAATCCTTGTCTGGTAAGTGTCTCGGTCCTTTTTGTACAGTAATTACCATGCCATTCATAGTTTCGTACATACAAAGTGCCTCCAAAAATATTCTAGAGTAAATGAAAATATGTTCAAGATCTCTTGAACCTTTTGAAAGATTTCCCTTGTCAGTAGTTCATAATCATTATCTGTTAGCAGCATAAACCATTGAGTCATTTCTGTTTTAACTTGAAAGTTTGCTAGGCAAGCCTTCTGTTTTTTTAGAGAAGGGAATATATATTAATATCCCAGCCGCTGCATCAACCAATGCATATAGCCGTTCCTTATTAAAAGTTTATACCAAAAATAAGCCTTCTGTTTTAACTTTATATATTTTTTCTATCTCATCTGCTATTAGGTCATTTCTAAGGGTTATGCAGTCGAATCCTTTCCACAAAAATCCCAAACGATCACGCTTAAGCGCCCAGGATGCAAGAAGAAGTGGCATCCCAGGCAACATATTAGGCCAACAAATGTGGATACATCCTGTGTGGGCAATGGAAAAACTTCATTCGCGATAACAGATTAAAGAAAAATGATATTTGCATTTTTCAACCAATCAAGGGTGAGAGTTTCAGAGTGATTGTCCATCTGCTTGGCAAAGCTAGCAATCATTCCGGTGGTGGGCGTCCTCGTGGCTCAAACAATGGTAGTGCGAGGAAACTATATTCAGCAGCACATGTTCATAAGAATTCAAGCAGCAGTATGACCACTTAACTCTATTAGAATCCAACACACTGCATATTTGTCATACTTTGCTCTGCTTGATAAAGTGAAATCCTTTTTCAGGAGATAAATTGCCATTGTTGAACCATCATGGGCATCAAGATGCAAAAGATACTTGCGCTTCAGATGATCCAGGGGGACCTTCTCACCCTCCTTCCTTCGTGGTACTACGCCGTACCAGTTTAACTCCTGCTCAGGAGAAGACAGTGGACGAGAAAGTTAAGGCCATCCAGAGTGTTGTGCCAATTTTTGTGGCAAACATGAGCATGGAAATTGTTGGTGATAATGGCACCTTTTCCCTTGTAAGTTTCCATGTATCCTTCTGACGTGCTCTATTATCACTTGCCAGCAGTACTTTGCTCTTGCTTCTAAAATGTGTTAAATCAGAAGCCAGTCCGGTATGATTTTGCATATTGTTCAACTTTCCCTCCCACCTGGGGTTTTAATCATACTACCAATTATAGTGAATTAGTGCTGTCTTAGCCTTTAATTATTTTTTTAAAAACACACAGTAGCATGTAGTGCATGTTATCAACAATCTATAAGTTGCATGTGTTGAAAGTGATTTATTTGGAAAGGCTCGTACTCTGAATCAACATGTGGTACCACAAATCCCTGCATAACCTAATCAGCTGATCCTCACTCATTGGTTCAATTCTTCCTTCCTCATCATATGTCTCTACTATCTTTAAGTTATCCCAAACGACTTGTGGGATAGGTGAAGAAGCCTCAGGCAACAACAATGGAGCATCGGTATTGCTCCCAATGGCAACCTCTGAATCATGCCTGCTCCCAACAATTAGGAAATCATGAACACGTAATTGATTGATTCATAAGTGTTAATAATTGACACATAAAAGATGATAGCAATACCGTCTAGATGAATCCGTTGGATCAAGTTCCATTCCATCGGCCTGGATCGTCTCAATTTGATCCCTGAAATAATGATAGTAGTAATATAATCATAAATCTGCTGATAATCACTAATCGCCATCAGTACCCCTTATGACGTCCAAACTTTCAAACAAGGGTCATGCTAATTGACCGGTTAGACTGCTAGGATCAAAATTCACTACTGAAAAGAAAACCAGTGACTATCAAGCATCAATATTTGTTCGAGAAATATAAACAGTGTAAGGAGTGATGCTCCTGCACCACCAAAAACAAACAATATATATACTGTCATATTGAAATGTAAAAAAAAAGATAAATAAATATTACATCGGATGAACAAAAGAGACATCTACTAGTACACGCAATTGCCTAGACCACCTGGGATGCTTCCACCGATCTACTAGCACACGTGATCTGTGCAAGCAGAGAGATAAGCCTTTTCTTTTATTTGAAAGATAAAATTTGCAACAAGGTTCGATTCTGGTATTGTTACCGAGCAGGTGCAGGCGGCGGCGGATGCGGAAGGTATGCGGCTGACGAGGCAGCGGAGCTCGAAAGATGGCGGCCGGCTGGGATCGCCGGACTTCGAGCTGCTGGAACAGCATCTTGCCTCGCGACAGATTTCCCCGGACTCGGCGCGCGTCTTCCTCACGATGGCATCCAAGATCGGAATGGCGGCGCCCGAAAGACCTGGGCAGCGATTAATTTGCCCAACCGAGCGTAACAGGTAACAAAAGGGCAATTTGGTCATTGCACTAGCCTGTCAGACGGAAAATAAAAAATAAAATGACTAAATAATGCAAAATGTCAAGAAAATCAAGGTGTTCACGTTTTGGGTGTCAATGTTACGAAGTCCATCTTTGGAGTGTCAATTTTGCGAAACCACGTGTTTAGGGTGTCAAAAATACAAATTTCTCGCCAGGCAAGGCACCTGATGAGGTGGAAAGACCGTCTTTGGAAGAGAGTAATCTCTCTCTTTTGGATGCATTATGAAAATATAGTTCTATCCTAAACTTGAAAGATAGCCCTTCGATTCCTAATCTTAGGAAGAATCCTAAGAAGACTTATCTTCCCTACATAAAAAGGAAGGAACCCATAAAAATCAGGTTACACCAAGTGTCTCCATGGTGGGGGATATAGAGACCCACCCCTATCCTATGGAAACTGACGGGGTAAATCCCATCTAGCTTATACCGCCGGCTACATGGTTGAGCTCTCCGGTAAGGTAACAGGCACTATGGGGGACCTACCGTGGAGAGGAAAAATCTTATTACAAATCCTGGTACCTCCAGACCGATACACACCCATCTTCGTGTAGTAATATCGCCTTTTCTCTGTAACAAGCCGGCAAGCAGCCATAGTCTTTTGAAGGCACTTAGCAGCTACAGGCTTAGGCCATACGGTGTCCTGTCAAACATACCAAGGGAGGAAAGAAGTTTTTCCTTTACATAAGTTAATCAATAAGTTTTATTGCCCTACGGCACAGATTGATACATTCTACAGTTTTTTCATTACAGGTCCAGTTCCTTAACTACGTCCTCCGCGGCTTGTAAATATTGCTTGGCCAGCTCCGGGAAGTTACCAGCATCAAAGTCCTCGGCAACGCTCGTTCCGACGCGCTTCACGGCCAGCCGAGGGAAGTGCGTCTTCAGAAGCGCCATGATATTCTTGGCGCACTCCACGGCGGTCTTCTTCATCAAGGCTTTTAGCTGACTTGGCGCATTCTTCGACTCGGCCACAAACCAAGCTAAGTTATATATTCATTTAAATATTTTACAACTTTCGTATATATCCAGACGCCTCAATTCTCCTATGTCTCCGTAAATTTCGCCGACCACCCTGGTCACACCTCTGACTGCTTATACAGCTTGGTTCGTCCACAACACGGGCAGTCGGGGGTTGCGCCCTATGAGTGCCCAGCGCACGCTCTTCGCTTTTCCACACATTTCTGACTACTTTTGCGGCTTGCCCCTCTCTCTTAACGGTTGCTAAAGTACTTGGGTAGCACATACTTTAATCCGTGAAACCTCGACTAATCTTGTGATGCCCCGTCTACAAGCTCGAGATCCACTCTCAGCAGACTGTCGACTAAGCAAGGCTAGGTGCTTAAACGTAACAGGCTAACTACATGAGGAAATTACATGGCCCACAAGAGTAGGACACGCAAGGATTTACTTTTACACAGATAAAACTCCAAGTTATTCAATTACTAAATGCTCTACATTATACTAGATAATCTTTATATTATCCTTTTACAGCTCCGAAACTACTCGGTGTGCCTCCCGTTGCCTGGCCAACTTCTCTGGCTCGAGGTGGTAGGCGACTTGAAGTGCTCCCAACAGTTTAATTCACTGATTTAGTTCTTCTTGTCTTTGTTATGGAGTACATACTGTAGATCTCGACAGTTAGAGAGAAAATGTGGAACCCTACAGCGAGGGCAAATGTTGTAGCATGACATGTTTGTAACTTAATCATAGCTATGTTATTTGCTAGATCATCCAAGAATATGTTTAGTGGCTGCCGATTGTTGAAATTTTTGCTCTGTTTTAATTCCCTTTTAGCATTCAGCTATGCTAGTGTCAATTCAATCTCTGCTATCAGTTCCTTTGTCTGCAGGGAGAATATCAGTCAGTCTTCAAAATGCTATTAAACAGCAGCAGCAGCAGCAGCAGCAGCAGTATTTGAGAGAAGGCGGCCAGACCGGCGGTGCACGGCGGATCGATCCTCGTGCTAAATTCAATTAGCTAAGCATCAAAATAATCTCCCTCCCTATGTCATCGGGTTTGTGGTACGGTGCCACGTTTCCTGTACCCGAACGTCGTTCCCGTACCAGAAACATGGTACAATTTCATCCCCTCGTTAAAATCTCTCTTGAGTAACGCCCTCCTGCTAGTGAACTTGATAGATTTCTTCGATATTATGGAACGTGCCACATTAGCACGATCTACTTTATTGTGGTTGGGTTGTATGGTGTTCTGTGACCCGAAGGAGATGTACAAGACGGACGACGGCGGCTGCGAGTCCAGCCACCGCAGAACGCCGCCGCCGCCGGTCTCCGACGAGGCGTCGCCGCGGACGAGAGGGCCGACGGGCCAGATCAGGACCTTGCCGTCGAGGGTGCGGCGCATCATGACGAGCCCCGTGGGCTCCAACTCCTCCACGGTGTTGGCGAGCACCGCGCCCGTGCGGTACCCGTGCCGTATCATCCGCAGGTAGAACGCCGTCCACCGGTCGCTCAGGTCGCCGCGGAGCAGGAACGCCGGCGAGAGCTGCGACCGGTGGAGCTCCACGTCCGGGTGCTCCGGCAGGCGGAGTGCTTCTGCAGCTCGTCCAGCTCCCAGTCTTAGGGGCTAGGCACCACAAACGACTCGGCGTGCTTCCTGCCACCCGGCCGACCTCCCAAGCTCAGGGGCTGGGAGCGGGAGGCAACTTGGAGTGCTTCCGCAGCTCGTCCGGCTTTCAGGCTTGGGGCTGGACGCCACAAATGACTTAGTGTGCCTTCGTGGCTCCACCAGTCCTTGCACTTGGGGGCTGAGCGCCTACTTCAGGTCGGCGTGCCTCCACGGCTCCATCAATCCTTACGCTCAGGGGGCTGGGCTCCTATTTCAGGTCGGCGTGCCTCCGTGGCCCCACCAGTCCTCGTGCTCGGGGGGCTGGGTGCCTACTTTAGGTCGGCGTGCCTTCGCGGATCCGCTAGTCCTCGTGCTCGGTGACTGGGCGCCTATTTCAGGTCGGCGTGCTTCTACGGCTCCGCCAGTCCTTGCGCTCGGGGGCTGGGGGCTATATTTGGATCCTTTTTATGACGGAAACAATACACCGAATGAACATCTAGTCGATTTTTGTAAACAACTGATACTCCTTGTAAAGTCGAACCGGGTGCTCTAATTCTTGTTAAATTAGTTTTCAAAAAAAAATCTTGTTAAATTTATACGAGAATCCGTGGGGTGCAGCTTGCAAGAAGGCCTTGCAGACATTTTCACCCTTAACCCCTATTCCCTAGACCGTGTGATGTAGACAAGAGAAGTAGTACCACAAGCAGGGAGCAGAGACAGCAGTCAGGCCGCGAGGAGGAAAGGAAGAATCGCTCTCCATTACTAGGTTGCATCTCCTACCCTATGCACCAATTCCATGCCATCGTTTTCCACTGGGATCTCCATTAATCAGTATGGCTTGCTGCAACAATGCCTCTTTTTTTTTGTTCTTGGGCTGGAGATCCTTCTAAAACCCATTCGTCTTCAGCTCTTAGTGTTTTTCCCGCACTTATTTTCCTTTTAGGATTTAGCTGCCACCGCGTCTTCGCTGTTATTTTTGAGTGAATACGGATGCATATGTCTGAAATTTTGGCCCCCACTTGGCCACTTATTTACGAGCGTCTAGCAGCGTAATATCTGTTTAAAGCATGATTTTTTCTTAGTAGAGCCGGTTGGATTTCGGGAAGAGAGATAGGATGCGGCGTGAGGCCGCCGGCCTGCGAGTAGAGAGCTCGACTCGGGGGTTGAGCGGAGGGGATGCATTCAACTAATTCTTACTAGGATAATATGTTTCTTGATAAGTTACTTATTACAAAGAAGAAAATCAGAAAAGTTGCATTTCACATAATCAGTAATGGTCAGAATTGGTTGCGGAGATGGCATCGTGAGGCCATCGAGTTACCAGCATTCTTTAGCAAAGCTGCATACCGATGGAAGAGGCACTCTAAGGCTTCATATATCGCTCGCATCGATCAAATATTCACTTCTTACCAGGATTTGCATCTGCAAATAGTCAGAATTGCGAATAACATCTTCTTCATGGTTCTTGGCACCAGATTTCACTGTGAATTATCTTTGCTTTGCAGGTCTTCTCAAGACATGGGTAGCAGCTGTCGCAGATGCAAATTGCGGGCTGAAAATGCTTACAAGAATCTAGACGATCATCAAAAATACTTCTTGATGCTTATGAAGGGTGACTTTCAACAAGCAATGGTAATTCTTACTTATGCTTCCTTGTGTTTTATGGAATGTTTAGCGGTAATGTTTTCCTTGTATAATGGAATAATACTCCATTTCATACTGATGATTGAAACAAAGTCAGTCGAGAAGAGTAAATATCCACATAATACTCCATTTCATGCTGATGTTTAGCATAATCTTTGTTGATCTGCACTAAATATCCACCCATTTCAGAGTGGAATTATTAAGTAACCCCATTTCCTTTGGTTTGCTTCAAAATGAACTCACCACAAACACTACTGATCATCACTACACTTTGTTCATATTTAGAATGCCCTTTATGTTTCATTGTTTGATGAATAACTATCCTTTTAACCATGTACTTTGTTTAATAATTATTTTTCCAGACCATCCCAGGTGAATTGGTGGAACGTTTCAGGTGTGAGATCCTGACACAGATCACACTAAGAACATGTAATAGTTGTGCCCTCAAGTGGTCCCCCCTTAGTCTCCTCGCCTATTCATCGTGCTGATGTGCTTCCCCCGGAGTCTACTTCTCTGGAATGTTCTACTGATTTTTCTGTGAAGCCACCGGTGACACATGTCTATACTCGTAGAGTTCGGCCTTCTGATGTGCCATCTTCTTCTGATGTGCCATCTTTTATTGTGCCCTCTTCGTCTGATATGCCTTCTTCTCCTACTGAGGCTTCTCTTTCAGAGGATTCACCTCCTGAGCAGCTTCTTCGTCGTAGTCATCATCTTCGTAGGCGTCCTGATTGTTATTCTCCTTCTACTTATGCTGCCACTATTCTTTCAGAGCCATCCTCTTATCGTGATGCTCTTCCTCATCCGGAATGGCAACACGCTATGGCTGAGGAGATTGCCGCTCTTGAGCGCACTCACACGTGGGACCTTGTTCCTCGTCCTGCCAATGTGCGCCCTATTACATGCAAGTGGGTGTATAAGGTGAAGACTCGCTCTGATGGCTCTCTTGAGCGCTATAAAGCTCGTCTTGTTGCTCGTGGTTTTCAGCAGGAGCATGGTCATGACTATGACGAGACTTTTGCTCCAGTGGTCACACTGTTCGCACCCTTCTTGTTGTGGCCTTTGTTCATGGGTGGTCCGTCTCTCAGCTTGATGTTAAGAATGCCTTCCTTAATGGTGAGCTGCGTGAGGAGGTCTATATGCAGCCGCCGCCTGGGTATTTTGTTCCTGAGGGTATGGTTTGTCGTCTTCTCGCTCACTTTATGGGCTAAAACAAGCTCCTCGTGCTTGGTTTCAGCGTTTTGCCTCCGTGGTCACTGCTGCTGGGTTTTCTGCCAGTGCGCATGATCCTGCCCTGTTTGTACATACTTCACCTCGAGGTCGGACTCTTCTCCTCCTTTATGTCGATGATATGATCATTACTGGAGATGATTCTCAGTATATTGCCTTTGTCAAGGCCTGTCTCAATGAGACGTTTCTTATGTCTGATCTTGGTCCTCTTAGTTTCTTTCTTGGGATTGAGTTTTCTTCTATGCCCGAAGGCTTCTATCTGTCTCAAGAAAAGTATATTCAGGACCTTCTTGATCGGGCTTCTCTTACTGATCATCGGACTGTTGAGACTCCCATGGAACTTAATGTTCATCTTCGCGCCACTGATGATGAGCCCCTTGAGGATCCCACTCGTTATCGTCATATCGTTGGGAGTCTTGTTTATCTTGGTGTTACTCGTCCTGATATCTCTCATGCTGTGCATATTCTGAGTCAGTTTGTTTCAGCTCCTTCTCATCTTCATTATAGTCATCTTCTTCGCGTCTTACGTTATCTTCGTGGGACTATTTCACGCCGTCTATTCTTTCCACGCTCTAGTTCCTTACATCTCACGGCTTATTGTGATGCTACATGGGCTAGTGATCCTTCTGATCGTCGGTCTCTTTCTGCCTATTGTGTTTTTCTTGGTGGTTCCCTTATTGCTTGGAAGACTAAGAAGCAGGTAGCAGTTTCTCGTTCGAGTGCTGAGGCTGAGTTGCGTGCTATGGCATTTGTGACGGCAGAGGTGCCTTGGTTACGGTGGTTGCTTGAGGATTTTGGTGTTTCCGTTTCTGTGCCGACTCCTCTTTTGTCTGACAGTACAGGAGCTATCAGTATTGCTCGTGATCCAGTGAAACATGAGCTTACTAAGCATATTGGTGTGAATATTTCTTATACACGTTCACAGGTTCATGATGGGGTTATTGCTCTTCAGTATGTGCCCCGAATTGCAGCTGGCTGATTTCTTTACCAAGGCACAGACACGTATTCAGCATAGATTTTTCCTTTCCAAACTCAGTGTTCTTGACCCACCATGAGTTTGAGGGGGGGTGTTAGATGTATATGTACTGTTGGTGATTTACCTTTTCTATTAGGAGGTTTTTTTGTATATTTTCCCCTTCTTGTACCTGTATATATATGGGCCTAGAGCCCCTGTTATGAATATAAGTGCTATTCCTAACAATAGTAACTGTTCAACTGTTGAAGTTGCCAAGTGCCCAGATAAAATAGTCATTTCAGCAGGATGGGCAGCATTTGTCGATACCTATGACCTGCATTTGCATGGATCTGTGCTGTTCAGATACGGTGAAAACTCAGAGTTTTATGTCGTAATCTTTGATCAATTTGGCTGTGAGGAAGTATTATCTGTTCTTGAAGACTATTCTCATCTGCCTCCTCATGACCCAGAAAGGTGCATTGATGCTACTGAAGCTGTGAAATGTTGTGAAAGTTGCAAAAAAGTGGATGAATATAAATACTATAATTTGGGTAATGAGGAAAAGTATTTCTTGGTTTTTATGGAGGGTGATTTTCAACATGAGATGGTAAGCCATGGTTCATATCAATGCAAACTTTTGTACCTTACAAATGTCCACTACCTCTGAAGCATTGAGTGAACTCGATTCTATGGTTGTAGATTACTTCAGGCACATTAAGTGCTGTGGTCCTCTGCGATACTTCTCTAACTTTTTTGTGTTTATTTGGCATCTAAATCATAGTAAACAGCACAATATGTTGGTTTTCCGAGTGTCTCCCTAGGCTCACAGTTGAAACTGGTGAAATACACATTTTCATTGGTTTGTTCTATAGTCAAAGATTAAATACACATTGTATCTTTATCCTTTAAATTTTATTTTTCTGGCCTGAAAATGTTTTTTGCTTACACAAGATATTTTCAAAAGAAAAGAACTGTGTTTCTGAACCATGACTTTGTCGGGTTATTCTTTCTGCAGACTGTCCCGGTAGGATTTGTAAAAAGTTTCAAGGGGGAGTTTCGAGGGGAGATCAAATTAGAAACACGCAACGGAGAAAGCTATTGTGTTGGAGTTGTCAAGCAACCAGATAAAGTATCCTTTTCAGCAGGATGGGGAGTATTTGTTAAAACCTATGATCTACACACGGATGACTCCTGTTATTCAAATACAATGGAAATTCTCGGTTTAATGTCATAATATTATCACGAGTTGGATATGAGAAAGCAACATCTGTTGTTGTGAACGATGAATCTGTGCCTCTTCGTGTACAAAAAAGTAGCAGAGATGATATTGAATATGTGAATCCACCTTATGATCATCCTGAATCTGAAACCATGCAAATGAGATCACCACAAAGGGAAGGACACACACCACTTCAAACGGATAGCACAACTCAGGGTATCAAGATTATGCTGCATCTTGATGTCCAAAGAACCTGCAGAGATGATATTGAATCTGTGACTCCTGCTCATGAGCATGCTCGAACTAAAACCATGCAAATGCGATCACTGCCATGGGAAAGACAGACATCACTTCAAAGGGATAGCATAACTCAGGATAACAAGACCATGCCACATCTTGATGTCCAAAGAACAAGAAGAGATGATATTGAATATGTGAATCCTGCTCATGACCATCCTGAAACCATGCCAATGCGATCAACACCAAGGGAAAGACAGACATTTATGCAAGGGGATAGCACAGTTCAGGGAAACAAGACCAATCCCATTGTTCCAGCCGCTTATCTGAACTCATCAGGTTGTAAATCTTGATTCAAGATAGATAATTTCTCACCACATCTGATACTATTTTCTTTCTTTGCACAGGAAATTTCTGATACTGTTTTCTTTCTTTGCACAGGGAATCATTTGCTATCAGATAATAATGGTCTTCAGTTACGTGATCAGCATCCTTATGTCATTTCGCGAAAGACTCGTCTAATTGAAAATGAAAAGAAGAAAATTTTAGAGAGGGTCCGATGCATAAATTCTGGCACGCCCATCTTGGCGACTGTGATATGCAAGTCCAACATTCATGGAAGCTTTCTTTCCTGAAAGCGTGTTCTGTTTAATTGTTTTCCTGAAAGCGTGTTCTGTTTAATTGTTTTCCTGAAAGCGTGTTCTGTTTAATTGTTTTTCTTCAACGAACTCACAATTTGGAATTGTGTAAATTTGCATTCCTATGATATTAACACTTATAATTCAGTGAAGCTTAGAATATTCTTTTTTCAGAGTTAGGAAGCAGCAACATGTTATTCACTTAATCCTTCGTATTTGTTTGGCCATTGTCTGACATTTCTGCTTCGAATCTATGCCTAGAATTTTCCGAAACAATATATTGTGAGACATCTTGGTCGGAAGGAGCGTACAATCTTCCTTCAGCGAGATAGCCAAAGGTATCAAGCAAAATTAAACATTGGTGCTGTGGCGAAGCTCTCACAAGGTGGTTGGCGACGCTTTGTGAAGGCGAACGGCATTGAGGTGGGAGATATCTGCCTGTTTGAACTGTTGAAGGACGGGGAGACGTGCACGATGAACGTCCATATCATCCGGTCGTATGAGGTTGCTGACTGATGAGTTTCTATTTGTTGAGTATATGAGCACTGATCAAGTGAAGTACTTAGGTTGCCATGGCTTTTGGATGGTCCTTCCGTTGACTGTTACCATAGTTGACGCCACAGCATATTTTCGTCTGATGGAGCATGTTCTGAAGCTGTTCTGGTAGTTGCAGTGTTGTTCTCATGTCATGTGGATCGGTGGAGAGATCATACTATGAGATGATATGTTAAAATACTCGTACTATTGATCTAGCAGTGTTGCCTGTATAGCTGGAAGCTTCAGCATTTGCAACGGAGTTGTATAGTGATGTACAGTAATTTTTAGGTTAGCATCAAGCTCTGCATCTGTATTAGGAAATCTGCTAGTGCAGAATATGCTGAAACGCAATTTCCCTGATAGCTGATAGGATCATAGGAGTACATCGTGTAACGCGATGCAATTTCCCTGTCGCGAGGCGTTTCATCCTCAATGTTTTCATGTTAAGTTAGCTCAATGTAACTATATTGATCGATAAAGCACGATAATTTATTTTTTTTTAGAAAAATAAAGATACACCATGCTCGAGCAATTACCCCTGATTGGTTCATTTCACTTGTTGTCCTGGTGCATATTAGTTCCCTGCACCGCACCCAAAATAAATAAATAAATAAGTAAAATAAAATAGAACTCTAAAGCCTGGCCTCCTGTTGGGTGGATGGTGACATCAATGCACGCACTAAAGCAGGCATTGGGGCATTGGTAACTCCAGAAGGCTCTTCGTCTTTTCCCCCGGCCATTCTGAACTCAACAGGCACACGAGCAGCGCACGAAGCGGAAGGAGCTCTCGTCGTCCATTGATGCCTCCTTAAGATTTCCTTTAGCTAGTCTTCACAAGGTCCGTTTGATCAACACATCCATTCAGTATTGTGCTTTTCTAATTCTTGTTCTGCCGTATCGTTCCCCTTTCTTTATTTCTGCGGTTTTCCTTTTGAAGATGATGTAAGGGCATCCACATTACCACATACTTTTACCTCTCATTGTGAAATGTGGTGTGCTTCCATTAGAAAATGGATTGAGAAATTGTAAATAGGATAAAAAAAATGTACCCAGAAGCGTGGCAAAAATAAGTAGTTCTTTTTTCGGTACACTTTCTCTGTAGAGAAATTTTACCTATAACCTGTCCCAAGTTCTTCTCTTTCTTTTTTTGTTTTCTCTCAAGAAGTGACTTCTCCAATTTCTTGGGGGATGAAAATTCGTTTCTGATGCAGGTGTGGTTCTAAAATGAGAAAGCCTGGTAAGGAATGCAAAGTGAGGGATGCATATTACTTCTGGAATGATTACACAGATGACCAAGACAAGAATTTCTTCAAGATTTTGGTTGGTGATTTTCGTAAAAGATTGGTGAGCAATTTTCTCGTGCACTATATATGTTCTTGAGTAACTATATATGTATTATCAGGTTCGGCTTGTGGATGTGAAATCACTACCTACTAGAAGTGGAGTAACTTGTATTAGTAATTCAGTATTCATTCATACTGTAGTTGTGTTTCCAATGTATGCTACCATGTTCTCCCTAAGACTATTTATCAAACTTTTATTTTGGTAGCCATGAAATCCAATAACACCACTTACAATTTACAAGAAAAATAGCACTGTCATTTGATCCTTCGGCATCATGAAATTGATTTGATTAATTTAGATTTGAGAAACTTTTTTGCATTTTTAATTACCAGATGTTGTGCATCTGGAACAAGTTTTGTATTCAGTTAGATGATGGCCTGCGTCACTTATTAGAAGATAATGGACTGTGATCACATTAACACTTCTCAAAAGATGCTGAACTCTGATCACATTAACAAAATTCTCAATTTTGTAATGACTTTTATACTGCTTTCTCACCTCATACGAGCTCTGTTCTGCACTTCTGCATTAATATTTTTGCTGCAGGTCTTGCCAGATAAACTTGCGCTACACTTCAGAGGCAAAATTTCAAGAAGTATTAAGCTTGAATCACGGAGCGGTCATACTTTTGATGTCCAAGTTGCAAATTCCAATTTGGGTAGACTAGCGCTTCAATCTGGATGGGAGTTGTTTGTTAGTGCCCATGACTTGAAAATGTTGGACTTTCTGGTATTCAAGTACGATGGGATCTCTCGAATGAAGGTTCTGATCTTTGATGCTAGTGGTTGCGAGAAAGTACCACCGTGTTTTGTCACAAAAAATGATATTAATGGTACACAAAGCAAAGAAGAATCCATTGACGTTTCAAGCAACTATGCTAATATTCCCATGAAAACACCAGAAACTAAAAAGAAAGCAGGGAAGCAAAGGGACGGGAGTAAGATTGTCAATACCGGTTCATCAAGCTCCTCATCTGAGTCATCAGGTTAAGAGCCACAATGTCAAACTTAGTACTATCTCCATTCCTAATTATTTGACGTTGGTTAGCTCAAAATTGAACTAGCCAACGTCAAATATATAGGAATGGAGATAGTAGCATCTATGTACGTCTACAAGATCATGCCTTCATCATTTTTTTTCCTGTTTGGTTATAGGAGGTTCGACATCTTCACAAGAACATGAAGCACATTCTGTTCCTAGTTACATCGTCCCACAACGCACCAACCTTACTAATGTGCAAAAGAAGAAACTGAAAGAAAAAGTCGGAGCTATATGTTCTGAAATCCCTATCTACGTGTGTGTCATGAAGAAGAACAATATTTCTGGAAGATATCAAGATATGGTGAGTTAGGATTTTTGTTCCTCAGTTGATTGCACGTTCTCTAGCTAGCAGGTTGTTTAGCTTCTTAGATGCCTTGAAGAAATTACAATCTTTGAGGGAAGTAAATATAACTTCAATTATTTTGATTGACCTGTCAACATTGAAAACCCTTTCCCTCTGTGATCAGCCCTTCTCTGGAAAATATTCTGATGAATATCTTCCATTCAAGGAGAGAAAGTTGATGCTTCGTCATCAAGGCGAGAGTTGGCAAGTGATGTGCCGCGTTCAGGTTCGAAGAGGCCCCCGCAAATTCCAAAAGCTTTGCAAAGGGTGGGCACGGTTTGCCTGCGACAACAATTTGCAGCTGGGAGATCTCTGCCTCTTCGAGCTACTGAAGACCAAGAAGTACACGATGAACGTGCATATCATTCGTGAAAAATGAGATTCGACAAATGTATTCTGTTGTTTCTGACTTTTGCAGTGGTGGTAGGTTTGATAAGAGTCGCTTACTCAGATGATCTCGATAGTCCTTTCAGCCATCAGAGCTAACTTTTGTAATGGTGATAGTAGTGCTTTTATGCTTGGAAAGAGTCCAGCTTACTCTGCTGATACACTATCTAGGATCATTTTCTATTTTTTTCTTTTTTTTTCCTATTTGCAACGGAACAATCCATGCTCTATCCATCCCCTGATGGCTGATTGGCTGATCGATTCTCTTTGTAGTGCTAAAGTTCAGACTGCTTCGTGTTAGTGTGTTTTGTTTGTCATAGTGGAATTTATTAGTTACTGTAACGTGCATTGCTGTGAATGTGATGCCTATAATTGTTTTGGTCCATAATGTCATCTGGTGAAGCCATGAATTGCTTAGAGGTTCTGGCAGCAAATCACTGTAAGGTTCTCACGAGAGCTCAGTCATTTCCATGAACTGGTAATCTTTTGTCCAAGGCGCTAAGGGTTTGTTGCTTAAAATTAAAGCTTGCTAATAAAAGGCTGGACGTTTACAGATATTTGTGTCATGTGAAGCGTGGGAAAGAGCTCATCTGATGCACACGTGAACGCAAAATTGATGAGCTGAATAAGTGCATAGATATGTGAATGTATGGACAAACGCACGACGTGCATAGCTACAACTACAAGATCATCTCCAGGAGATGGGGAGAGAAGAAAAGGGGTGCATTGCATCGCCCTGGACGACTACTGGTGGTGGTGGTGGTAGTAGTACAGTAGTATTCTCTTGACTGTAGGAAACAGGGCAGGTAGTTGAAGCTTTTATAGCTCTAATGTGAATGCAGAGCAGATGGACTTCAATGCTCATCCTAAAGGTGTTCCATGTTTAGAACTTAGAAGTGCTGTGCATAAATGCTCACACAAGAGCAGCCGCTGGAGCTTTGGAAGGTCTCAAGGTCAAGTGATCCAAGGCTTGGCCTCTGACGGCTGACAGATGCATACCGTCAGGCTCGGCATCAGGTAAGCTCTCCTGGAGTCGCTGTTCTTTCGTTTCCGCATCCATGTTCCATGGTCACACTCACACATCCTTCCATTTCTGTGGCTCCTGATCCTTCCGTTCCCTTTCTCCCTTCTCATCTCATTAGAGGATCTAAGATCATTCTGTACTTTCATTTCTCCAATCTTACTGCGGTTGATTACCACCCTTTCTCTGTTATCTAGAACCTACCCCAACTTCTGTTCTGGCATGCTACTTGTGTTGATGCAGGTGTGGTAAAGATGAGAAAGCCCGGTAAGAAATGCAAGGAGAGGGATGCTTATCACCACTGGAATCACTCGGATGAGCAGGAAAGGTATTTCTTCAAGGTTATGACGGATGATTTCAGTGAACGACTGGTAAGTTTTTTAATTCTTAGTCTAACCACAGTCTGCCTGCTAAGAACTGGTAGAGGCTGGAACACTTTTTTCCTTTATCTAAAAAGAAGTGGTGTCAGCAACTCCTCCATCATCTCCCTTCTGTGTCCATTTGCTCCAGTGAACAGTGCCAAGATCCAAAAGAAATCTGAAACCAAAAGATTATGCTTTCTGAATTTGGCTTGTCATAGATTCAAATTTAGCCAGATTGAGCACATGATGATGTTCGTTACATTTGGTGTCAAGGCACTCCATATCATACTGCTATACTAGCATCCTGAAATAGTACATTTTAGAATATTTTTCAGTTGTCACCAATACAACTTGTCAGTTTTAAACATCAGCAACCAAGAAAAGTCGATAGCATCAATTACAGCATATGCTAGCTCTTTAACATGCTGGAAGCATTAATATAGCTAAATAGCTTCTAGGAATGAAACAGAATTAGTCAACTTAGATGTTGGCATTACTCACTGTTTCTTTGACGTCTGGAATGAATAATTGTACTATAATGAAATGTATTTCACTTTGTTACAAAAGAATGAGCCCTTATCATCTCAACCAAAATTTTGATTGATACTCATACACTTTTGTTATAATAACTTGTTCCATGTTATTGCTGCAGGGCATCCCTGATAAGTTCGTGCAACATTTCAGAGGGAGAATAGCAAAAACTGTTAAGCTAGAATCACGCACCGGGTGCACTTTTAATGTCGAAGTAACCAAGAGTTTGGGCAAAGTAGTTCTTCAAACTGGATGGAAAGCATTTGTTTGTGCCCATGACTTGAAAATGGGGGATTTCTTGGTATTCAGGTATGATGGGACTTCTCGGTTGAAGGTTTGGATCTTTGATCTTAGTTGTTGCGAGAAAATGCCTCCATGTCATGTCATGAGAAGTCCTATCCGTGGCGGAGGAAAGGGGGAAGAACAAATTGAGATTTCAAGAAGCTGTGATGATCTTCCCATGGAATCAACTGAAATTAAAAGTAAAGCTTGGAAGCAAAGGGAGGGAAGTATGAATCTTAACACCAGTTCAACATCCTCATCCGACTCATCAGGTTGAGTCACCATGTTGAACCATCTTGAGCAGGATTTACTATTACAAGGTTTTGACTTCACATCTCTCTCTCTCTCTTTTTTCCTTTTTGGTGTAGGAGATTCTCTCTCTCCAGAAGATCAGAAATCACATTCTGTTCCAAGTTATATCCTCCCACAGCGAACCTATCTTACCTGTGTGCAGAAGAAGAAATTGAAAGAAAGAGTCCGAGCTATTTGTTCCAAAACCCCCATCTACGGGTGTGTCATGAAGAAGAGCAGTATTGATGCAAAACCTCAAACTATGGTAAACCAGGAAGCTTTGTTCTTGGATTGGTATTATATTGAACTTTTGCTTCAGTTTGAAAGCATGTTGTTGGACAACAGGAATTTTCATCTTTTTTAGAGAGCAAGCTACAAGTTCAGAAACAGGATAGAGGAATTTAACTAGTATATGAGAACTGAACTTTTTAGCAATCACCATCTTGTTTCAATCAAGCCACAGCCAAGTAAATCCCTAACAAGCCAAATTAAACCACATAGTCCTCACCTTTTCTTGGCCTAGTCAATGTGAAATTAAATAAAATCAGAAAATCAAGAGGAAATTTAAGATCTTGATGAGAGTATTGGTAGCTCTAAACAAATCTTGATGAAAGTATTAGTAGCTTTAACTATTCTCTGTTTGCATTAATAAACTTACAACCCTTTCCCACTGCAATCAGGACATATCAAGAGAATATGCTGATGTATATCTTCCATTCGAGGACCAAACACTGTTGCTTCAACATCGTGGAAAGAGTTGGGAAGTGGGGTGTCGCATTAATATTCACAAAAGCAATTCCGGAACCAAAAGGCTTTCGAAAGGATGGAAACAGTTTGCTCGTGACAACAATTTGCAGCTGGGAGATCTCTGCCTCTTCGAGCTACTGGAAAACAAGAAGTACACGATGAATGTTCATATCATTCGCATAAAATGAAATTGGACACGCAACTAACACTATTGGTACCAACTTTTGCAATGGTGGCAGTGCTGCTTTTGAGGTCTGATAAGCGCCTAACTTGCTGATTCCTGGCCTGTCCATCCTCTGATTTGGTGCTTGGTTACCCATGTTGTGCCCAAGTTCAAACTGGTCCACTTGTAATCCATCTATGTTTTTGTTTCTGTTGCTATGCAAAATTAGCTACTGTAAGTCTGTAACAAGTATTGCTGACCTGCTCTGATGTCCCTTTTGGCCCCAAATACTTCTCGTAGTTCATGACGCCATGACGTTGCTTGCAGAAGACATGGGATTTCCTGCAAATCGCTGTAAAGTTCACTTGGGTGTATCGGGTTCCAGTCTCATAATCTCTTCTCCGCAAGCACAAGAGATTGTGGCTTAAATGTTTTGCAGAAAGATTGAATGTTCACAAAGTATCATGTTATCTGTCAAAAAGAACTCATCTGATGCACACGTTATAAAAGGAGATGTGGGGTATTAATAAATGCATATTCTATTCAGCTGCATCAGTAGATCAGTACATTGCTTGAAAGACCATGTCCAAGAAATGGGGATAAAATAACGGAGAGGCATAGCAATTAGCATAATGTGCCGTGATGGTGATTCACATTGAAATTTTGCTCTAACCTATTTGACCAAAAAAAAAGTTACTCTAGCCTAGTTATATTAAATTCCCTGTAATCCCCATAACCCAAATAAGAGCTTATAAACGTATGGCAGATCAGGGGAACTAAATTAGCAAATAGTCTCTAGTAATTCATAGTATTCATCTCAAAGCACAACATAGATCATAAAGATGCTGAGGCATGAGCGCGTCACAGCAACTTCTCATGATGAAAATGCAAGTGAAAGTAGAACAGAGCTTCTCCTCATTTTGCTTGGAGGAAACGAACGCAATAATCTCTTCAACTACATGAGACCATAAGAGTCACTTGTCTTCCTTGCTACATAACTTAGGTTAATAAGTCATAAGAGGTATCCAATACAGAGAACAACAGATCACTGAGGTTATGGAGAACAATTTAGCCCAATCTTTAAATCTAGGAAGACATCAACTTCGACATGCTTACATGGCCAAAATGTCTTCTGTCAGATACTGAAATCTACTGGAACAGCTCCTTGACCTTGTTCGCAAAGTTGCACAGTCCATTGAATGATTCAGCATCTGCCAGAAGAACATTATAAGGATACCAAGTGTAAAGAAAGCTACTGCAAGTATGACACAAAAATAGGCATGTATACGATTAGTTATGCTCTTCCGTCAGATAAGACGAACAAAGCTAACCTAAACAAACTTGAAAGCATAATAAGCTAATCTTTAATGGACATTATTTTGCGATTGTAAAGAAATGTTGAAACATTTGGCATTTTGGTTCCAATAACATCATCAGAAGATTAGCTTATGAACTAGAAGAACTATGCATCCCAGTGGATATCCTGAAATATGTTATACAATGATGGTCAATTGAAGTCATGTAGTGACACCATTTTGGCCATAGGAGTATAGGACTGAACCGTCAAAAGAGAGCTCAGGCACATGAAGGAAAAACAAGAAGTTACATCATTCAAGTCAATTTGGGTTTTAGGTCCCAAAAAACACTGGCTGTTTCAAAAGAATGACAGAGAAACTCTGGCAATTTAGCTTCATACTTGCTAAGTTCACATGTGCATCAATGCTTACAAGAAGAATTTCAAATGAGAAAGATATGAATGTTCACTCATGTAACCCAAGAATAACAAAAGCCCAACTAAAATAAAAAATCAGAAACAGGGACTAGCAATTTCTATTTTTTTTCTTTTTCACATGCTGATTGTGGTGGAGCGTAAAAACAAGTACACAGCAATCTTCCTTGTTCATGGAATCATGTAGAAGCTAACAAACTTGAAGGTCAAAAATCAAGGCAGGAACCAGAACATACTAACTATTCACAGAAGCATTAATCAGAGAGCCAAACATCAGCACTATAGGTGTCCAAATCTCACCAAAGTTGTTGCCGAAATCTGTGCAAACTTCAGCACAGATGGATTGGTCACTTTCTGCAGTTCCGAAAACCTCCATAAAATGTGACACAGGGACATCCATGGCCCCTCGAATAGTTAACTGATGCCCGTCAGTTGACTGCCCAACAACCACTCCACCATTGTTGCGCTGGACTTGAACCACTGTGCGCACCCTTCGCCCAACCATCGTCTTCAGAATCTCTCCATTGGCGAATGCTGGAAGTTCTGATGGATCCATATCTGCAAAAAATGGCTTGAGATTTAGCAACTCAGCTCATCAATCATCGTCTGGAAGTTCTGATGGATCCATATCTGCAAAAAATGGCTTGAGATTTAGCAACTCAGCTCATCAATCATCGTCCACTACAAGGACCGTAAAAACTGACAAACAAGGTGCATGGAGCAGTGAACATTTCTGCCAGGAGCTGAGTTGCAACAGCAAGCATTTCTTTATACCCACACCATAACAGCATCATGATGTTTCTTGAAATTCATAGAAGCAACACCATCCATAACCTTCTTGCAGGAGCAGGCTCAATGGCTTTTCCCTGTTTGAGGCGCAGGAATTGTACTCCAATATTTTAGAGGTCATCCCAATAGGGCATTTTTCCCCAATTATGTGGAAATTGAACTGGTTCTATTCGAATTCTTAGTAGATTGCTACCGAATTCCTGCGACGCAAACAGCTCTTAATGTAGGGGCATCAGGAGCTCAGCTGAACCTCCAATTTTTTAAAAAAAATAACTTTTTTTTGGAAAATAAAGTGTACCCGCACGATTCTTCACGCCGAAGAGGAACTGAATCGATTGATGGATGGATGCATTAGAGTAGACTAGACTAGCCCAGGGTATCGCGCAGCATACAGATCCGCAACTAACTGGATGGTATTCGTATGTGATTGATCTCAACAATGGAGGCGGAGAGGGAGGGAGGAACCCTCTCGCCCCCATCCGATTGGCACCAAACTAGCAGACGCTACGGAGCAAACGAGTTAGAAAAGAACGATGAGGAGCCTCTCGGCTGGCCTTACCCGAGAGCGGCGAGCGAATGGGCAACTGGACGAAGCTGTCTCCTCTCGCGGCGGCGGCGGCGGCGGCGGCTGTGAGTGGGGCTAGGCTTTGCGGACGGAAGTTCGGTGGAAAACGGGTATGCGCAGATGCGCTCGGAATGCCCTGAGAAACGCCCGTTCGGCCGTTCGTGTGTTTCAGACTTTCAGTCCCTCACCTCTCCCTATGCATTTGGCAAGTGAATGCGAATTTGCCAAGAAATTTATCTTTTTCTAACTTTTTGTTTGGTACGTACTGAGAATTCCTTTTTAGTAAAGGATGTTTTAGTCATCTTTTACCGGATTTATATTTAAAAAACAACGAGCAGTATATAAAATATCGAATGGCCACACCAAATTTGGTGAATTTAAGAATAACAAGTTATAGTTAAGTCATAATGAACAATAGAGATGCACGAGCGTGTCATTGGCTGCTGTGAGCTATGGGCTGTGGAAAAAAATTGCTGGAGGTTGTGGGCTGTCAGAAAGCTGAAAGTCATTTGGTGAAACATCATCATTTTTTGGGAATACTTATAAGCGGACCCCACGTGTCATTCACAGTCCTTTCACTGACATACGGGCCCTACAGTCATTGACACTTTTTTTTCTTTTTCTCTTCTTTTCCTCTATCTTCCCTCTCGCGTGGAAGGGCAGCAGCGCGGCCGGTTGGCGAGGAGGGCCAGCGGTGCGGCCAGCCAAGGTGGAGGGGCAGCGGCTGGACGGCGCGGAGGGATCTTCCACCAGCCCAAGAAGAACCGAGCCAAGCAAAGCTCCTCCCACCGGCGACCAACTCCGCCCACCTCCAGCCACCTCCATCCAATAGCCGGCGCCCCCACCTCCGTCACATCCCCTCTTACCCCTCGACCAATCCTTTGTCGCTTTCGTGCCTTCCTCCGCCGGGGATTGGAGATCCCGTGACTCGTCATGACCACTGCCGCCCTGAGCAACCGCCGGCCAAATCCTCCGGTCGTGTGCCACGGCCACCCAATAGCCCGCACCCCCACATCATTCACCCCACCTACCACCTCCTCGACGCCACTGGTGGCCCGGCCAAGCTCCTCGACGCCATTGGAGGCTCGGCCAAGCTCTCGACGACCGCCTCCGAGGACCGGAGGAGGAGAGAGGGGGGCAAAGAGGGCTGCCGCGTCTTGGACCCCCGTGCGCCGCCGGAGTAGGGAGCGGGAGCAACCGGAGAGGGAGCGGGCGCCGCCGCCGAAGGGAACGAGAGAGAGAGATGACGGAGAAGAAAAGAAACGAATCGGTACGCCACTTACGAGTGGCGGGCAGGTAATTTTCCCGAAAGTTTGGAAGCCGCAGCCGCTAAAAGCACCCTGGGAGCTGCTGTGAAAACTATACTAGGAGAAAGCACTTGCTTTTGTGAAAGCCGCTGCTGGTTCTACCCCTTTGGTTAGGTTTTTGGCTTTTCTTGGTAGTAAAAGCACTTTGGAAATCCAACCAAAGAGACCCTAAATGAGCTGCGATATCAAAGCTGTCAAGAGTAACAACGGAGGACCGAGGACGAAGAGAAGATGGAAATAAATAACAAAGGTGGTGATGGAGAAACAAGTGAGATGAGCCTCTAATCTTTGACCTGCAACAATCATGGCACATTTTAGCACACTATGAGCTACGGTATGAGCAAATTACTGACGTGCGTGACAAATCCATTAAGACATCAAAATGGGTCAGAGGGACTAAATCAATTTATGAGATCAAAATAGGTAGAACGAGATCTTCCTCGGCCCTCCACCCTAGCTCTGATCCAGCCACGCAAGCATTTCCTGTTGCATGAAAATTCCGTTTCTTCTTACATTGGATGCATCCAACGGACGACACACAGAGGTGACATTTGATTCATGTAGGAAGAAAAGATAGGGTAGTTTGTTGCCATGCTAACTTTTAATTCTTGGACATATAGAATCAAATTAAAATTGTGCTTGCCTAGATTTTAGAGCAAATATAGTCCCCCAAGCGTGGACCGGGTATTACGCCACTACATACAGTCCATGTCCTCGGCTCTATAAAAAAAACACTCGTACATAAATCAAGATCCGAGATACAATGTTTCTTTAGACGGGAGGGATGTTTGGTTTTTCTCACACAATCAACTAAGAGATCGTAAAAGTGCAATTCTACTCTTGTATAGTCCTTCTGTCTACAAATATAAATATTTTAGGATATCCATATGATCTTTAATATACTATTTTGATCAATGATATCTATAAAACATTATTTCAAATAGAAAAAATATATATATGATAGTTAGTTTCATACTCCTTCCGTTTTTCTTTATAAGGCGTACACGCATATCAAGAGTCAAGTTTTACAATTTTTGACCAATATTTTGACTATTAATTTTTTTATTTTTATAATGTAAACCTTATATGATTGGATTCGCAATCAAATATACTCTACAATGATCATAAGTTTATAACCATAAATAATATAATATAAGATAAATGAATGGTTAAAGTGATATTTAGTGTATATAAGATAATATACTCTACAGATATGATAGTTAGTTTCATAATTAATCTAATAACATCATTTATAAATTATGGATTTTTTACTATTAACGGTTACAGTTTAAAAAGTTTGACTTATGTGTGAAATCCAGAAATGTTTATATACGTGGATAGAGGGATTGTGGCGATTAGATATAAGATGTTGTATCCTGTGTGTTTAAGTATGCATACAGACGCAACTGTCAATATGGAATAATACCTTATATACTCTATTTTAAGGTACATGTGTAATCTAAGATTCGAACTCTTTTAATTTTTTACTAACACTTAGTCTAAAAATATTTAGATCATACAATACAAACTTGATATTGGAGACTAAACTAAAGACAAATCGCACGCTATTAAATGTGAAAAAAGGAGTAGGATATCTAGGGATTTTAATTGTGCAAGAGTAATTCTTTATTTGTCTAGTGGCACATTAATTGTATTGCTGCAATGGACATAATGTATACCTCGTTTTGTTAATTTACTCGATCACGACGAGCGCATGGAGGTTTGGACAAAATGGTTGATACTAGAGAATCGACTAATCGAGTTAAAGATGTCTATCTAATAAATGACAATCTTTCCGATGAACTAGCTTGCTACTCTTTCCGTCCTAAATTACAATTTATATTGGCTTTTCTAGATACATTACTTTTACTATAGTTTTACTATATATCTAGACATGAGTGTATATCTAGGTGTACCTAGAAAAACCAAAACGAATAATAATTTGGGACGGAGGGAGTATATGGCGTTCTCTACAGATCTTAGTTAGTATGGACTGGCATGTAATAGAGTATTAATTAAAAAGCTTAATGCATCTTGAAATACACTATTGGCTGGCTAGCTTTTCTATCTCCTCGTACGAACTCATGTCCACATAAAAGAAAAAGATCTAACATGGATTAACTTGTCCAGTTGTGCTCGCGCTTTTCAAATAAAGGACACATTTTGGCGCCAATATTTTCAAAATTCCTATAAATCATACTCCACTTGGCATTCTACAAAATGAGCTCCATTTGGCATACTCCCACCGGGACTAAATAATTGTGCACAGTAATCGACACTCTTGCGTATCGAGATTGGAGACAAGATACTTCGTGGCGTACGGGCGTTACTGACAATACGGTACTTAGCTCGAGGAGCTCGCTGGATGCTGGCGCCGGAGAGGGTACCGTACCGGCTACAAAACTCGAGACGAGGATACTACCCACCTAGCTTAGCTCAGCGCCTCAGCCGCGGCCGTCTGCCATCATGCCATCCGTAGTCACCACGAGAACCAAACACGTCGTGCTCTCGCCGGCTTCCTCGCCATCGCCCGTGAGCTCCCCGACGCCGCCGTGACGGTCGTCTCCACTCCACGCAACGTCGCCGCCCTGCGCCCCTCTCATCCCTCGATCCGCTTCCACGCGCTGCCGTTCGTCCCCGCCGACCACGGCCTGCCCGCGGACAGCGAGTCCATGAGCTCCCTCCCGGTGCCGGCCTTCATCGACCTCTTCGAGGCCTTCGAGACCCTCGAGCCCGCCTTCGACGACTACCTGTCCGGCCTCCGCGGCGGCGAGAGCGGCGCCGACGTCTGCGTCGTCGCCGACGCGTTCGTCGCGTGGACGGTGGGCGCCGCGCGGCGGCGCGGGTGCGCGCACGCGGTCTTCGTCTCCTGCGGCGCGTTCGGCACGGCCATCTTCCACGCCCTGTGGAGGCACATGCCGGCGCTGCCTTTCGTCTCCGACGGCGGCGGCGGCAGCGGCAGCAGCACGCTCCGCCTGCCGGAGCACCCGGACGTGGAGCTCCACCGGTCGCAGCTCTCGCCGGCGTTCCTGCTCCGCGGCGACCTGAGCGACCGGTGGACGGCGTTCTACCTGCGGATGATACGGCACGGGTACCGCACGGGCGCGGTGCTCGCCAACACCGTGGAGGAGTTGGAGCCCACGGGGCTCGTCATGATGCGCCGCACCCTCGACGGCAAGGTCCCGGTCTGGCCCGTCGGCCCTCTCGTCCGCGGCGACGACTCGTCGGAGACCGACGGCGGCGGCGTTCTGCGGTGGCTGGACTCGCAGCCGCCGTCGTCCGTCTTGTACATCTCCTTCGGGTCACAGAACACCATACAACCCAACCACAATAAAGTAGATCGTGCTAATGTGGCACGTTCCATAATATCGAAGAAATCTATCAAGTTCACTAGCAGGAGGGCGTTACTCAAGAGAGATTTTAACGAGGGGATGAAATTGTACCATGTTTCTGGTACGGGAACGACGTTCGGGTACAGGAAACGTGGTACCGTACCACAAACCCGATGACATAGGGAGGGAGATTATTTTGATGCCTAGCTAATTGAATTTAGCACGAGGATCGATCCACCGTGCACCGCCGGTCTGGCCGCCTTCTCTCAAATACTGCTGCTGCTGCTGCTGTTTAATAGCATTCTGAAGACTGACTGATATTCTCCCTGCAGACAAAGGAACTGGTAGCAGAGATTGAATTGACACTAGCATAGCTGAGTGCTAAAAGGGAATTAAAACAGAGCAAAAATTTCAACAATCGGCAGCCACTAAACATATTCTTGGATGATCTAGCAAATAACATAGCTATGATTAAGTTACAAACATGTCATGCTACAACATTTGCCCTCGCTGTAGGGTTCCATATTTTCTCTCTAACTGTCGAGATCTACAGTTTGTACTCCATAACAAAGACAAGAAGAACTAAATCAGTGAATTAAACTGTTGGGAGCATTTGCTCACGGCTCCCAGAATCGCAAATTCCCTCTGGCAGGTGGAATCTACAGGTTCTACTTCTTGACCAAGACCAGAACAATTAGTTCACCGTTGCAATCTCATGTATCTATCACGCAGCTCCAGTTCATGAATCTCATGGAATATACAACTCTCACAACAAGCTCATCTATCTAATTTTCAACTATTAACTGCAAATCAATCTATCACGCAGTAACAAGCAATCTCATGTGCTCCGAGGATTACCACGAGGGGTGGCGCAGGAGGGGCTCTGAGGACCACGTCGGTGTGGGTGGCGGCGGAGGAGGGGCGCGCTGGCGTGGGTTGGAGCCGGAGGAGGGGCGCCGCCGGTGTGGGTTGGAGCCCGAGGAGGGGCGCCGTCGGCGAGGAGGCGCGCAACCGGAGGGCAGGGCACGAGCGGACCTCCGTTGAGGGATGGATTTATGGAGGATTTTGGCGTGAAGGGAAGGCCATGCGCCATCTTCCCGCGCGGAGGGGAAGCCGTACCGGATCGAGTGCAGATCGACGGCGGCTCGCACAACGGTGCTGGAGTCGCCGTTTTCGCTTCGGAGCACGCGCTCGCATCGTCACCTCACAAGATGACGAGGCAGCTCCAGGCCTTCGCGGGGCCTTTTTGCAAATTGACCGGCTCCTAGACGGCTTGCAGTCGACCTTTGTACGTGCTCTTAGGGGGTGTTTGGGAAACACCTGTTAAAGTTTAACACCTATCACATCGGATGTTTG